>NW_019250508.1:204442-223170 GCF_002742605.1 Olea europaea var. sylvestris
GTCTCAATATTTATTGGCCCGTGATTTTTCTCTAGTTTTGAAAATTTTCATTTTTTATTTTATTTTAATGTGAATGATATGAATCTCTATTTTTTAACTTTTCTATTGCTCTTGACATTTTTCAGAGGAAGATCCTATTGACGCATGAGGAAATAAGTCCAAATTACCAACAAAATCTCCTAGGTTCTGGTTTTAAGACTATTTTTGGAAAGCATCCAAGTCCATCGACTTCAATCTTGCATGATTTAATATCTTTCAAAATAATCTCACTTTCTTTCAAATCACAGACTTGTGATAGTTCAATAAACTTAGAATACAATTAATCCAATTGAAAGATTATCGAATCATGGAAATATAAGATACTAGTTGTGGGACACCATATTGCCCTCACGAGGAATATAGTGATAAGGATCACCAGTTTACGCAAGTCTGTTTTATAAGACCCTTTTGTGGTTTTTGAAATTAAAGGGAACTTTAAACAACTATGTTTTATGTTGGGTAATTGCCTCAAAAGTCAAAGGTTGGGGGACTTCTATTGCAAATAATAAAATGTAGTTATTGTATGGAAGACTTCTAATTAAATTTGAGAGCAGAATTCTTGCAAAATTTGATCTCTAATTTACAGCCGATTTTGGAGTATTGTACATGAAGAAATCCTTATGAGTTAAAGGAGTCTTGTTTGAGTTTAAATTAAATTCTTCTACTTGGTTATTTATCATATAAATAGTGAACGAATTTTAGTATTTTAGGTGTGACCTGAGAGTTGATTTGAGAGAAAAATATTGTGAGCCTAGTATTTTGAGACTTTTCCTACATTAGATAGAAAGTAGGTGTGGTAAAGTTTGAGTTTATTTTTTCTTTATAATACTTGGGAATTGGGTTGTTGAGTGATATTCTATATGATTATAACAATTTTTCATATAGTGAAAAGTTTTGAAGGTCCATTTAACTTGTGCATTATATTTTATTTTTCTTTGTTTGCTAATATTCTCGTGAGCAACAAAAGATCTTGCGGGTAATTAGAAATAAAGGGAATTGGCGTAAAATTTCCCAACAAGTGGTATTAGAGCCAGGTTGGTTCGGAGAATTGGAGCAACAGAAAAATATGTATTCGTTAAAATATGAAGTGGAGAAATTTGATTGGAGAATCAATTTTAGCTTGTGGCAAATACAAGTTCGAGATTTATTAATTCAAGCTAGACTGCATAAGGCTTTGAAAGGAAAACCAACCAAGAGTTCTGGCAAGGAAGCTAAATCCAGTATGAGCGATGAGGTTTGGGAAGAATTGGATTTGAAAGCTGCAAGCATGATATGTCACTATCTGGCCAAAAATGTTCTTGCAACTCTTCATAGAATGTCTACTGCAAAGGAACTATGAGAGAAGCTAGAAGAACTATATCAAATTAAGAACCTATCAAATCAGTTGTACCTGAATGAGCAATTTCATTTATTGTGCAGGGAGGCAGGTACGAAAATCTCAGAACATCTGATTGTTCTCAACGGGATTGTTTCAAAACTAGAGGCTATTGGAGTGGAGATAGATGATGAAGATAAGGCACTACGGCTCATCTGGTCTTTTCCATCTACCTATGAACATATCAAGCCAATCTTTATGTATGAGAAGGAAACTGTGAGTTTCACAGAAGTAACAAGAAACTTGATCTCAAAAGAAAAAAGATTAGGGGGATGGAATATTCTATCTGACAATGCGATGCTTGTGACTGAAAAGGGGAAGAAGGGTAACTCCATGAGGAAGAAAGTAACTTGTTAGAACTGCATTCAGGCTGGCCACGTAAAAAGAAATTGTCCAAAATATGGAGAAGGGTCGACTAACTACTTAGGGTCGAACAATGTGTCTCTCTAGGTGAAAGAGGATGAGGTGCTACAAAGTAAGATAGGAACATCCTTATAGCATATCGCCAGTTGCCATGATAAAGATTGTATTCCTACTGGCGCAGATCAGCATATCTGTACATAGCATTGCTAACATTTGATGCAAGGTGTGTAGGTATGTGGTGGTGTTGTGATGTCAATGGCTGATGAGCTCTTTAGGAAAGTTAGCGAGAGAGTTGGACAATAACTATTAGGAAGGTTTTTTTGACATGTAGTCGATGAAATGCTAGGAGTTCGCGGATAATTTTGTGTTATTATACTCATATGATGGAGTATGGGACCATTAAAGCGTGTCAAAGGCTTACCTATTTTTCAAAGTATTGTGATTAAAAGTTGTAGAAGATATGATAAGATTTTGACTTTTTTTGGGACAAGGTGGAGATTGTTGGGTAATTGCCTCAAAAGTCAAAGGCGGGAGGATTTCTATTGAAAATAATAAATTGTAGTTATTGTATGTAAGATTTCTAATTAAAGTTGAGAGCAGAATCCTTGCAGAATTTGTTCTCTAATTTACAGCCAATTTTGGAGTTTTGCACATGAATGAATCATTGTTGAGTTAAAAGAGTCTTGTTTAAGTTTAAATTAAACTCTTCTACGCGGTTATTGATCCTATAAATAATGAATGTATTTTATTATTTTGGGTGTGGCCTGAGAGTTGATCTGAGAGAAAAATATTGTAAGCTTAGGATCTTGAGATTTTTCCTACATTGGGTAGAAAAGTTCGTGTGGTAAAGCTCGAGTTTATTTTTTCTTTGTAATACTTAGAGATTGGGTTGGTAAATGAAATTCTATATGATTGTAACAATATTTCATTTAGTGAAAAGCTTTTACGGTCCATTTAATTTGTGCATTATATTTTTTATTTTTTCTCGTTTGCTAATATCTTTTTGAACAACAAAAGATCCTATGGATAAATAGAAATAAACAGAATTGGCGTAAAATTTTGCAACATTTTATACTTTGCCTCATCAATTTGACTAGATCCCATTTAACATTTTACTTAAATGACAATTTCTTAAGCAATCAGACTTCCTATCTTACCAGAATATTTTGATCATTAGATCTATCCATAGCCAGTTTAGATGACAATAAAACCACTTAATTCATTATTCAAAGTATCTTGATTTATTGCTTAATACAGTTAAATACATTACGACTCTACAATGTTAGTTGAATACGTGAATGGAAAATGAACACACAAACTTGTATCCCATTCATAAACGAATTAACTCATGTGAATGCAGTCGCACACCAACAATGCAGGTTCATTTTACATTAATTATTTAAGATGAAAGCCTTCTCAAGACCAAATCTTCGAGATTTAATGATCTTTTATTGATTTATTTATAAATTGTAGTATCATGTCATTTTCATTTGGCATGTCGCCGATTTGACATGGGACTCGTCTCGACATTCATAAAGGAATTCCATTTGTGTTCTACTTAACTAATTATTGGTAATTTCATAGAAATAGAGGCGGCGTGGTGAAGGAAGTCCCACATCCACTAGGCTCTTGGCTTCAGTCCCATAAGCTAGTAACAATGGACTTTCCCTATCAGTTTTGAAAGTGGTCTTTATGGACCACAATATATGAGGGAGCTCCTCAACCCGCATATCCTTGGAAATATGAAGTTTGCACTTAAAGTTCTAGTTAATGGTTTTATTGATGGGCTCGACCTGAAAGTTGGCTTGAAGATAATTGGACTAGAGAATTGATTCTTAATTCTAAGCTCCATGCAAAGTTCTCCAATTTATCTACTTTCAAATTACGTACCATTATTGAAGACAATGGAGTGGATGATACCAAATCGACATATAATATTCTTCCAAATGAACTTGGAATTGTTAGCCCATTATTATCCAAAAATTGTAAGTTTTAAAACCAAGTACAAGTAACAGCTCTTGCAACAACAAATCCTCCACAAACTGGATAAGGACTCTTCAATATAATCTTCTGTTCAAATTTCTAGTACCATGGTTGAGCGATTCAAGGAACAACTATCATCTTCTAGCAAATTAACTATAATTAGCTGTAGAATACTTGTTCTTCAGTTCCCCTGGCCATTTAGATATATCAACTTCATTTTAGATGAGATATAGCTCAGAATATGGTTAGATGGTAAATGTTTTACTCAAAATTATAAATAAAAGAGGTTAACATTATTTTTTTAAACATGTTGGATGTATCAGGTATTGTAGTAAAACTAAAGGATGTCTTTTCGATATCATCTCTATAAATAACTATATTGTTAAACATCATGTGTATAATTCATCTAAACATATATATTTAGATGAGTAATACCACTTATAAACAAAATGAGTAAATTTATATGACTACAATATAAACAATGTCAAACAAACTCTATGTAATCAATTTATATTCCTATAGTATACTTGGAGAAAATTAACTAAATTTAAGTATAGAAAAATAATCTTTAATTTACAAATGCATTTTAAATGAGACATGGCTAAAAGTGATAAAATGGGGAATATAGTTCTTAAAACAACAAATACAGAAGATTAGTGTAATTTTTAAATGTAAGAGATATTTCTTGTATTGTAACGAAGCTTATGGGTATGTAGGATATTGTCCCTTACATGAAATACAAGCAAGTTGTCCAATATAACTAATTTGCTGGGTTTTGATTAAGTACAATGTATTTTTTTTTAATGACTTCTCAAGAGATTATGCAGGTGTTAGAGTAAGCTTATTAGGAACTTTTTAGGAAAAACAGTGTTGTGTCCCACAACTGTCTGGTTAATAAATTGGTAATATTTATGAATTAATGATTTAAATTAATGTTTGACTTCGACTAAATAGAAAAATGAGCTTATAAGTATCTTTCTAGCTTAGTTGAACTCAGGCTTTAGGTGCACCATTGATAGCTAGGATCTACTCGTTTCCCTCAAATCTCCGTTTATTTTACTATTTTCCCTTCATCCGTTGGGGATCGAGTATATTTCATTTTTTACTTTATTATATTGAAAAATAGTAAAATAAACTTATTTTTATATTTGTAAATTATAATATAATCAAATAATATTGTAATTCAAATATAAAATCATTAAATATTATATGTAAATAGAATTGACCGTACGTGAATTGTTACCCACTTGTGCATGCTTCGTATCACTAAACACGCCTTAAATTGTAAAATTGAATCATGGTCCCTTTTTTTTTAAACTTGAATCTAGTCATCGGTATGTGAACAAGTTTAAACAATGACCACTTTTTGTTTAGTACTTGCACAAAATTCAAAATCACATGCTCTTTAAGAAAAATGCGGAATTAGTCCTCAACCTTTAGTACTTATTGCAACTTAGTCCCTACCTTTCCAAATGAGCTACAAAATTAAAATGTTGAATACTAAGTAGTGACAAGTGATTAAGGTTCAAAACCAAAACAGATTTATTTCGCAATTTCTATTCCTTCTAGGGCAATAGCCATCTTTATTTTGTCCCCAATGCATAAAAAATTATCATCCTAGGAAGAAGGAATATTAAATAGAAAAAAGATAGTGATGGCAATGGTGCGAGCCAACTGTACTTGCATCTCCCGTCTACGGCAACTTGTATTTGGATTGAATAAATAAATAAAAGACGCAAAACGAAAAAGGATATCTAAGTTCTTAAATCAAATATTCATAATGTTTTTGAGGAATAATTTTTCACCTTGTGGACAAGTCCCAATATTCAATGGATGGCCCATGGTTTTTCTCCAGTTTTTAAATTTTTTACCGTTTATTTTTATTTTATTTTATTTTTGTGTTCATGTTAATGATATGAATCTTTATTTTTATTTTTATATTGTCCTTGGTATTTTTCAGAGGAAGATCCCGTCGATGCATCAGGAAATTGGTCCAAATTACCAACTATATCTCCTAAGTTGGTTTTAAGACTATTATTGGAAAGCATCCAAGTGCATAGACTTTAATCTTACACTAGGATTTATTATCTTTCAAAATAATCTCATTTTTCAAAATTACAGATCCACGATAGTTCAATAAACTTAAACTACAATTAATCCAATGGGAAGATAATTGAATCATGAAAATATAACCCTATTGCTCTCACAATGAATATAGTGATACGGATCACCACCATCAGCTCGTAACAAAGCTATTAAGTTGTGTAAGAAACCTGCATTCGGGGGCAGAAAAAAACCCACACACACACAATATCATAAGCTATATATGAACCGTGTTAAGTAAGCAGTCTATTGAAACATTGGAGACGCACTTAGATGGCTTACTATTTAACCAGAATAATTTGATCATTAGATCTATTCATTGCTAGTTTAGATGACCATAGAACCACTTAATTCATTATTCAAAGTATCTTGATTTATTGCTTAATACAAGTTAAATACATTACAACTCCATTATTTGAGTTGAATAAATGAATGGAAAATGAAGTCACAAATTTGTATCCCATTCATAAATGAATTAATGCACGTGAATGCAGTCGCACACCAATAATGCAGCATAATAAACAGTTTTTTTATTTTAATTGAATATATATACATATTATAATCCTGTCAATTACTGAGCGCATGTGAATGCGCTTGGGAATTGCAGTCGCATGGCAACTAGTAAGTTCATTCTGTGAAAATTGCCGATTACATTAATTATTTAATTGTTGATACCTCCGTAACAACCATTTTTTTTTGTCGATGACCCTAGGAAGAAGGAAAATAAATAAAACAAGAGGCGTGTTTGCTTTTCATCTAATGAATTCTCAATAGCTTATTGGTGCATTTCCTAGATGCTTATTATTTTATTATATTTTTTTACAGCTAATCGGAGTTTAATCATTACCCGAACTCTAAATTTCAAAAACATATCTTCAATTGAAAATGACTTTATACATTAACCATTTTGATTCTGTTCTTACTGGAAAATTTCATAATCACATGAATTGTCATAGAGCAATCTATCTTTACATTATTATTTTTTAAGGAAATTGTAGAAACAATCCCCAACCTATATGACAAGTCACAACTTTTGTTCCCAACATTTGAAACAATGTAACAAAAAATGATGAGACTAACTCGAACTTTTTGAAAGTTTGTGGACCCGGTGGCAATAGTTTATCGGTGATGTTTTTCACATTTTTTATTGCTTCGAGCAGTGGTGGCTCCCTTGAGTGAAGCGATACGTAATACCAACCCCAACAATTTATGGAGAGCAGAGGATCTTGTATTTCTTAACAGGGATGACCCCACATTCCTCAATATCCATATGATGAAGTCACAAAGGATACACAATTGATCATTTTGATTAAGTTGGGCATTAGGCATCAGAAGTTGATGAGTTATCATGAATCCGAACACGACCCATTAGGCATCATAAGTTATCCGAGCCCTTTTTGCAACTGCATCAGAAGTATAATAATTCATTAAAAATGTGAAGAAAATAATCGACCACCAAGGCTTTTACCCAGGTTCAGTTTCTTCCTTCTTTTGACATCATAACCAAAATCGACCCAAAATAATACCAATCTCTTCCCACTCACGGTTGCCACAAGATAGCCACTTAGGAGACTACAAAGGTAGGCAAGAACACAAAGGTAAACACCACAAAGGCAGAAATAACAAGCAGAAACGGGCAGAGGCAAAGAACCAATTTTCTTACAAAGAGGCGAACACAGGTTGGAGCTAAGAGAAGACCCAATATATTCAAGTAATGTTGCCACATAAGATAAGTAGGGTAATTAATGGATCAAGTAAGGCCCAACATTAGACAAAATGGGCTACCAAGTGGACTATCTCTAATTTGGCCATCCAAGCAAGTGAGTTGGGCCATGAGTCATTGTAGGAAGTTATATTTTATCTAATCTAGATAGAAATAGAGGTGACTCCTCTTTACAGATCAATAAGCAAATCACCGAGCTCTCCATTTCTCAATATCGGAGTTTCTTGATAGAAAATCCTAAAGATTATAAAGAAAGACAACAACTAGCAAAAATTATAAGAGAAAATAATAAAAGAAATTTCAGCAAAATAAGTTAGACATTTTTTTAGCAATTGAACTTTAGTAGTAAAGATGAGATAAATTGGTGTAGAATTTTTTCAAACTTTTCAAACGTATTAAAAATCTTTTAAAAAGATCTTGTCTTCAAAATTAATTGATTTGTACATTTTTTCTTGAAATTGGTATATTTGATATTTAAAACGTGTTTAAATTTTTGAAAGATCTTTAATATTTGGAAGACTTTTTCTTGAATCTTTAATATTTGGTAGACTTTTTCTTGAAAAGAATTTATTACGAAAACTTTGCACAAAGACTTTTTATTACAAAGATTTTGAAGTCTACAAGAAAGAGTTTGTCTAAAAAATTGGTATCTATGTAGAAAATATTTTAGTTGTCATTTTCCTAAAAAAAATTTCTCAGTTGTCACTTTCATACAAGATTTTAGTTAAATTTACGTAGAAAATATTTTAGTTGTCATTTAAACCAAAATTGGTAAATTTACGTAGAAATTTTTTTTTTACTTGTCATTTTCAAAGTATTTTCATTTTCTTTCTTTGACAAACACCATTTGCTACAAAGAATTTTCTTGTAAAGAATTTATTAAAAAAGACTACTTTCAAAGACAAAGTCTTGCTCCCGAATTAGTAACCCTAATCAAACAAATACAAGAAATTTTTTCTACAAATATTTATTGCTAGGAAAGAAAAAGTCTTGCTAATTTGCGATATATATACACATGTATATATTATATACATGTATACGTATAGACATGTATGTACACACATACACACACACATATATATACACGAATCCCTGTCCTTTAGAAATATATGCCCACCCCCTCTCTTAACTCTAATACACTGGTAACTAAGAGACTCTCTTCAAGTGGAGTGAAGCCAACACGCGGTACAAAAGCAAAAAAGGTCTTTATTTTTCGGTTTTTTGATATTTATACACAAAAACACACACACACACATACATACACACAAAATAATTCCTAAAAGAAATCTTTCTGTGAGATTCGGTGTATTCTATAGTTACTTACTGCGTCAATTCTTGATCAATATTATGCCTTGAAGAGGACTCGAACCTCCACGCTCTTAAGCACGAGATTTTGAGTCTCGCGTGTCTACCATCATAGAATGATTATTCGATCTTTTTTTGTTTTTGTATCATAATTCAATCCAAATTTATCGAGTTACTCTAATCTGTAACTTCAATGAAATCGGAATAGTTCCGTATACTAACATTGGACGAGATTTCGAAGATTTACAAGTGTGTATATATATATATATATATATATATAGTCAAACATATGAATGTCGTGTGCAAAAGTTTTCATAGCCATCCATGCATTTAATAAAAATTATGCACATTTCAAAGTGTTAATAAGAATATTTAAATATTATGTATATGATGTCCTCTAATGACAGAAGGGAGAAAAATAATCAAAAGAGTTGAATTTGGATTATAATAATTGGAAACTAATGTTTCATGTACAGATTTTGTTAGAAGGGAATAATTGAATAGACGTTATAAATGCTAGTTGTGTGAGTTATCTGCTCATTTTAGCATCAAGACAACATAAAAAGTTTTTTTTTTTCTCTCTCAATTATTTTTTGTTGCTTCATAAAGTTTGAAAACCTGAAAACATTTGATAAAATTAATTCCTTTCTTTTTTGTCAATTGGTTTATAAATAAATATTCTTGTTATTTTATTTTCAAATGTCAAAATGTTTGAAGTGTATGGTACGTTATGGGGTTATGAACAGCTTAGTCGTGGCAAATTGAATGGGCACATGCATGGCCAACCTCTACCTTTCCCAATCTAATCGAAGCAATATTACAATATTTCTCAAGTGGAAATGGTATCTATCTTGCTTTGTAGGTATGAAAATTAGTACACTTTATTACTATTTAATTGATATAAATATACATGTTGATAAAGAGTCTTAGTTATACTTATACATGTCAATTAAATAGTGTCACGATCATTCAATACTCCATATTTTTAGAGTACTCACATAAGCTTTAAAAGGAAAAAAAAAAAAAAAAGGGTTGGGGGTGTGGGTGGGGGGGTCAAGGGTGTTTGTCCTTGTAACCAAAGCAAACTACAATTGGAACATTTTCAAGAGTCTATTTTATGCTCGAAGAAATTCTTAAAATTAACATTTTAATTTAAAGTGTGAGTTTGGCTCCAAATCCATTTTCTATAATTAAATGTATTTAAAATATTTCTATTTCCAGTACTCCATTTATTGACCAATTAAATAGTATATACGAAGAAAATTGGAGGAAAATATATAATATAAAAAGTTGGAAAAAAATTGGTGAAAATAAAATATAGGAAAAATAAAAAATATATGTATATTGGGAGTAGTAAAATTAATTGTTAAAGATAAAAAGGTTGTTGGGTATTAAATAACATTTATTTTCTACATTTAAAGGTGTTTCTTAAATTGCAAAATATCTTATTTAAAAATAAAGAGTCTCTTGAAAATACTTTTAATTATTCATCCGTTAATCAGGTTACGATAAATAAAGATCAATTGCACATAGTATTTAACATTCGAATAGTTAGCTAGTGTACTAAGTTTCTGTTTGGTGGTGATTGAAATCATATTTTTAGTTGATTTTGATAAAATTTAATGAAATATATGGTCAAAAAGCTATAAAATCTATAAAATATGGGATCAAAATTGATTGTTGGCTTTGATCTGTTAGTAAGATTGGGTAGGTTTGAAGTATTTTCTTTCTTCTTGATATATAAAAAAAATAAAAAATCTCTTTGGTCAGCATTTCTTTCGTTTAGCTTCCCATTATAGATTTCAATCAGGCTCCCTTCTACGCATAAATGGCGGATTCGCTTATAGGGGATGCTATCGGAGTAGCTTTTGATCTTTTAATGAAAGTTGTATTAGACGTAGCCATGAGAATAGCCAGTTTCAGGTCCGACCTCGACTACTTGAAAACGAATCTGATTTCAATCAAGCCATTTGTCAAGGACATAGATAAGCTGAACGGATTGTTAGACTACTGACAAGAAGGAGCAGAGATGCTCAGAAAGCTGTTCAAACAAGGCAAAGTGCTTGATCGCGACTGCTTGAAAATCGATCAATGGAATCAAATCAATAAGTATTCGTACGCGAAGAAATTGGAAGAATTTGAAAGATCGTTGTCGTGGTTTTTTAAGATAAATGTGCAGGCTGAGTTGGTTGCCGTGGTAGTAAATGTTCTTCAGGAGAAAGTGGATAAAATAATTTCGATCCAAGATAAAAAAACGCAATTTTAACTCAAACGGATTTGTAGGTACTATTCTTCCCTCCTAAATTGTATGTAGTTCGTGAATATGAATGAGAATTTCACTTGCATGGTGGTTTGGTTAACCAAAAAAGGGGTTTTTAGGTTGGAGTAGTGTTCTGGGAGTTCCGGATTTTGTGGTTGGATATGACGTGCAGCTTCGGGAACTGAAGGCGATGCTATTGAAGGATGGAGTGCCAATTGTTGTGCTTTCAACTCCTGGTGGCTCTGGAAAGACTACACTGGCTAAATTGCTTTGCAATGATGATGAAATTAAAGGTAATCAATGAGTTTAATATTAAGGATCTTTGATTTTGGTTACTTTTTCTTTATCTAATTGGCATTTTTTGAATACTTGCAATCTGCTTAAAGGAAAAGAGTGGTCTATTAAGAGGTTGGTGAATCTTGTGAGATGCTTGTTACTCTCCGTATTAAGTTAGTCATTAGAAGCAACACGTGGGAGCCCTACTGAAGTCATCGGAAGAGTTATCCCAAACATATGAAAAGACGAGGCAACAAGGTTACAAAGGCTACAGAAGCCGAAGTCCTTGTTCTGGCCAAGGTGCTACTAAACCAAATGCATGCCGAAGCCTTGATGAAGGGCTTATGCCGAAGTCTTCATGTTCACGACCTACCGAGATTCGGAAAGAAGAGGCTGAAATTCTAAAAGACGAGGAGGCTACCACATCTGTTGACCTGACGAATATCTTTGTGAAAGACTGATTAGACGTCTACTTTATCTTATGTCAGGAAAATCAGCCTAAAAGTATAAGGCAGTTGACCCTTTGTCAATATAATAAATGCATATGTAAGAATGATGTGATATACAGAAGGCGGTAGAGGTACGTGGTTCGGATCTAACGGTCACTACGTCTTTTCCAAACTCTATATATACCCTCCTTTTTGAGAAAAAAGAAAAAAAAAGAAAGGAGATGTGTGGAACAAAAGAAACAACCCATATATAGAGGGAGAAAAAGGGAAGAAAACTTGGGGAAAAGAACAAGGAATGGGTATATTATTTTTTGGCACATTTTTGAGAAAATAAATACAACTCCATATGTTTCTTGCCATTTGATTGTGTTCATTTTTGTTCTCTTTTATCATTTACTTGTAAAAGTTGTGATTGTATTTAGGCGAGATTATCACTGCCCATTTACAAGCTTTTCGGTAACTTCGTCTGTGCCTGAACTATTTATTCTCGCATCGAAGGAGCATCTCCTATGTCTATTCCAACGTCTGATCAAATCAACAATCTAAACGCACCGAAATTTTCCCTCATGGACGCTAGTGGGCCGACATCTATTGGCATCATTTTTGAGTGTCAATAAATTGGTGCAGTTTGTGGAAAACATGGAATAGCTAAACCACGAGTACCCAGTGGAGTAAAGCCTTTGAACAAAAGGTAACGTTCTTGAAAAATAGCGATACAGGGCATGACCGAGGTGTTGAAAGAGGCAACTGAAGAGGAACTTTGCTAAATTCTTCAATAAAGAAAAGCAATCCCAAGAACAGATTAAAAAAGCGGTTATCTGTCAAGGAGGTGCAGCCATGAGTTCAACAGAGGAAGAAATTACACCTAGGCGGACTGGAGAATGCCTTGACGAGGAATTATCCTTGCAAAGTGCTCCAATAATCCAAGAGCCATTGCCAGCTACTTCAATAGTTCGCCACCAAAGAGGTGGCTCAAGGATCAAGTCTAGGCTAGCAGTGAGGCTCATGAAAGAGTTGGCCACTGTCGCTGCATACATGAGGGCTATCTCCTGCCATAATACTACAATATAAGAACTACTAGGGCCTAAACAAGGTCAATTGGCCAACTCTTTACAAAAAGAGGAGGTTGTTTCGCGGAAAAGAGAGGTGGGTGTGGATATGGTCACCAAAATGACTGGGGACATTGTCGTTTCACCAGGCTATAGTGAGGCAATCACGTCGAGGAGGTCGGCCAGTGTCTTTGATAGAATTGGTCTTACAAGGAATAAGCAGGACCCACCCCACATTTTGCTCGCTCAAGCCAGACTCCCTCCTATCCTCTTGAGCTAGCCACATCTGTTTGACCCTCTATCAGTAGGAGATTAGCAAGGACAACCTCAACCGGAAGCCGCAGCTGAACTTACCCATAGATATGTACATCCCGTAGGAAGGAATAGGCATGAAAGACTAGCTACATTAGCTCGAATGCGGGCTAACCAAGACTGACCACATGGAGAGAAAAAAAAATTGGCCATTCCAGGCAAAGCCTTCACAGCAGAGAAGGCGGTAAGGTATATTATTGTCTGGTCGGACTCCATAAGCCCAATAAACATGAGCCGACCTTCACAGCAGATCAAATAACCAAGGGCATAAGCCTTACAGAAAAATGATTTGCTACCTTCCCCATCTCATCCAAAAGATGTGGCCTGGAGATGGAAGTCCTAAGAACTGCCCCTATGAATAAGAAAAAGGCCTAGCCAAAAAAGACGAGCTCCAATTTTGGCCATCTCAGGCTGAATCCTCTTGCGAAAAGAGGAGCTAAGGCACATAATTGTCGAGTTAGGCTCTATAACATCAGCCAATAAAAGTCGACCTCTCAGCAGATCAGTAGTGAAAAAAGTGTAATCTGCTGTCTTCTCCATCCCTGTTGAGAAAGGCAGCTCGAGGAAGGAAATTTCAAAGATGGCCTTTGTGGAGAAAGAGATGCTATGCTCTAAGGAATGAGCCAGAACACTAAAGAAAATTCTCAGGCATTACCCTCTTCATATAGGAGGTGAAAAGGCACTCCACTACAAGGCTAGGTTCCATAGCTCCAACAAAGCAAGGCTAAAATAGCTCGGGCATAAACCTTATAGAATTATATTATTTGCTGAAACTTTGGCTCAGATGGTGAAAGCCGACCCTCATGTCGTTAATTAGCTAAAGACTTCGACAAAGGTCGAAGATGGCATAGCCCCATGAAATGATAGCCTTAAAAAATCATACATTAATTGTACAATGTACTTGTAAAAGAAGTCTGTTCAAAGAAAAGGTAAAGAAGAAACCATTTCGGCATAACTGTCCTCATACAAAAAATGATAAGATAGGACCCCATTAGGGCCACTCCATAAGTACACAAATCCCCTTTGATTAATTGTAAAACCATGCATGAGCTATTAGCTCTACTTTACGAAATGAAAAGAAAAGCAATTAATAGTGTCAAGACTTCAGCTTAGGCGACAGAATCGATCCCCCTGCCTTAGAAAAACATACATACTCAAAGTACTTTGAAAATTAAAGAAAACAAGCTGGAACCCAAAGAAGTCCACCTCAGAAATGAAAATATTAGCCCAAAGAGGCACTTCAAAAAATTTTAGCCAACGAGGCATCAGCCTAAAGAGATACTTCAAAATATATGAGCTCAAAACACATCAGTGAAAATTAGCCCAAGAGAGGCACTTCAATAAAAAGAGCTGTACCCCGAAGATGGCCCCTCCATAATGAAAAGCTTAAAAGGAACTTGAAAAATGAGCTGGAACCTGAAGAGGTCCATCTCAGAAATGAAAATCAGCCCCAGGGGCAAAACAACGAAGAGTTGGATCCTATAAGGATCACCTCCATGAAAAGGCACAAGTTGCCTATGAAAAGATAGAAAAATAGAGGGCTACAGCAAGGACACGACCCTCACAAATCACCTCTAACTACATAGTATGACAATTTCGAGCTCAGTTTAAACACAAATTTGCATAAAAAGAGAGAAAATTTATTTATTACTACAAACACATTACAATTGAAAGCAGTCAGCCGTTTACAAAGCATTGCAAAAATACTTTGCATAATAAGTAAGAAATAAAAAGTACAACTACTACGTCAGATTATTAATTAGCTAGACCTCCCCCTTTTGAGGGACATCCACCCTATACAACAATCTTTCCAATTACAAGGTCTACCGGACTATATTGAAACTTAAGCTACGGCTACAATATACTCTACCTAGTACGCTTCGGCAGAGGAATAGCCTAGGGGCTAGGGGAGGTATATCGGTGCCGACCCTTGAGGATCCACATAGTGCCACTTATGGCACTTCGAATGAATGTGAGTGGGCCCAACATCTGTTGGCGTCATTTTCGAACATCAACAATGCTCTTTAAACTTTATAAGAACAAGAATGACATGAAGATTCATTGAACAATAACCACAACGAACTAGCCCTATTTTTCCAAAAGGAATCAAAATTGTTCATGTTAATCTTTAGGATATCTCCATCCCATATCCCATTGCACCAAAGTGCACCAAAATGGTTAAGTCCCATTTTGGCCTTCTTTTTCATTTGACCAAAGTTTTGTTAAGTATTTATGTCCATTTTTATTATACAACAAATTTTAGTTCTTTATTATTGTTGTTGTTATTGTTGTTGTACTATATTTAATAAATTTATTAATGAACTCAATATTTTCATTAATTAAATGTAATTATTTATTTAGTAATTTATACAGTAATAAAATAAATAAATAAATAATTTTTTGGATAAATAAATTGTTAAGAATGAAGAAAATAATGGAACACTGTTCATTAGGTACAACTTTTGGTGTATTGGATTGGATATGCTTTTCAGTTTTGTGCAAGATTTGGTGTAAAATGATTCAAAACTTAACTCAGATTTTGGTGCAAGGTCAGAGATGACCTTAGAGTAGTTTATTCTTGTTCTTTGTTTTCATCTACCTCAATCGAACTTGACGTTCGTTGGATGTTATGGAACGCTTATAGGAGAAGGGGTGAGCAGAGAGAAGAAATGAGAGCCAAAGAGAGAAAAGGAAAAGAGAAATTGGGAAAGAATATTAATTTATTTCATTATCAATGGATGTTTGAGTTACCTTGCATAAAGAACCATCTATATAGGGTTTTAATTAGTCCTAATTGAAGTAGAAATACTATAAAATCAAACAATAATTTTGTTTTTTGAAATAAGCTTCAAATTGGAAATTAAATTAAATAATATATATTCTAATATTCCATCATATCTCCTTAGCTGAGAACTCAACTCCAACGAGATAGATTGCAACTTCTTAATAAAGGATTGCGATCTTTCTTTTTGGCCAAATAACGAAACCAACTACATGATGACATCTGAATCTGAAACTCGATCCTAAGAATTTGATTTGACCAAGGGCGGCTACATGTTCTCCAATAAGGAAACAGTTCCACTAAATTTAAAGCAAAAGTTTCATGTAAGTGTAGTCAGTCAAAATTCCTTACATTTTGGAAATTATGCAAGAGAAACAGGTAAAAAGGCGTAAAAATCTTTATGAAAACCCATGTGCTTAAATTGTGTGTCAAACGCAAACTCATAAGATTCTTGACTGAAAATAATTTGTCTTTGAAATTTGGCATGGAAGTGAATAAAAATTGGAGCTAAAACAACATGATCGTAATTAGCAGGTAACAATCAAATGTCGATAAGAAAAAGTGTGTGAACGAAAAATGACCTTGGAAAGCATGACAACTAGAGAAGTATCACACGATGGAGGTAAAGCTATATTAAACTCAAAGTGCTGAATTGATATTCATCTGGAGATGCAAATGAACAAAATTGTGCCCAAGCCACCAATTTCAAGCTTGCACAATGAAAGAGTTTGAAGCTCTAAATTTTCTTGCAACCTATATTCACAAAAAATACCCAAACATATTTTAAGACGAGCCTACAGAACTAATCTATAGAAAATTCAAAATTCTGGCTCCAATCCAAAAGAATAATGTTATCTAGCAGTAATAGTACTAGAGCACTTGTTTATGTGGCTATAACTTATAGGTTTCATTAAATGAGTTACGCGACTTTGTATTTAAATGAATCTATCATTGTAGTTGCTACCTAGGCTGGTATTTAATATCAGTGATAGTGAATAACATTACTTAGCCTAAAAACTCCAAATCTCTTATCACCAAATATTCGTACACTTGTGGTGGGTGTATGAAAATGCCAGCAATCAAGTGGGAGACTGACGTGGGAGAAACAACAAAAGGGCGATTGATGTGTGAATTGCTGGTTAAGGAAGATAAGCTGTAGATGATGGTAATGGTCATAATGAGCACAGGAGCGGCTATAGTGGTTATTTCTAGTGTTGGGGCCAATAACGACTGTGACGTATGGAGAAAGCTTCTGATCGTCGGATCAGAGCTAGGGATTAGGTCTTGGTTAGCGGGTATAGGTTGGAGTAGTTCAAATTTAAAGAAGTGGACGAAGACAGCTTGATATGACGAGATTGTCAAAGTCGATGTGGTAGCCAATTGTGGACATGCATCATGTGTCGGAGATAAGTGGTAATTGTGGTGGGTGAGTCAAATGCATATGATGGGCTTGGATAATACTCTTCATAGGCTTTTGTGTGACAAAAGGTATGGGTATGGATTCGGGTTTGAATATATGGTTTGTGGTTTTGAGGGATTATTTTGGATTGAAATTACACTCGCACATGATTTTTAATTTTTCAATTAAAAAATTAGGTTTAAAATTTTTTTATTAAAAAATAAGGTGATTCAAATTTTTTATATGGTTAATAATACTACAAAATTAAATTAGTCTACATACCTATATCAGCTCATCTCTTCGCACACTACCCACTCCGATCCCATCCAACTGGATTTCACTCCCAAATTATAATCATTTTATTCTCTCTTCTCTCTCTCTCCCCCCCCCTAATATTATACACGTATACTAAAAATTTTCCCACTTTTAAATAACATATTTTCCTAAAAATATTATTCAAAATTCATTTTCCCCAATTGATGAAAATCAAATAGGCTCTGAGTATGACTCATTTTAAAACTAAGAAAAAAGAGTTAAAACTTCAAAAATTAAATATTAATTAAATTTTATTTATAAATTAATTAATTAAATATATTTTTATTAATTAAATATTTGTTGTTTGTATTAATTAAATATATTAAGGTTACAATTCTATACTATTTTGGTCACAAATTATTGAATTAACTAGTCACAAATTATTTCTCAATAACGAACCAAAAATTATATAGGTCGCAAATAATTTCACAACCACAAATCAAAAATTTTATAGGTAAAATAAAAAAAATTATAGATCACAATTGATTTATCGATTACAAATAATAAATTTTATAAGTCACAACTCAAATTTTTAGACCATGTATTATTTATTGATCACAAGTTATCGATCAAATATTATTTATTGGTTATAAAATATTCAAGTTATCGGTCACAATCTCAAATAATTGGTTAAAACGGGGTACTTTTAATATTAGCCATGTCAAACAAACAATTTTCCACTTTAACCAAAAAAATTTGACATTCACTACAAAGGCCTATTCTTGTGTAAAAGATGAAAATACTCTTAAATGAGTTATTCAATTACAAAAATAGAAATCTGTTAAAAAGACCAAAATATCCTTAAGTTACAAATTAAAATCCAAACACCTCTCAATTGAGATTTAAAAACGAAGTCACTCTTTTTCATCAATTTACTCTAACACGATAAAAACTCTTTCATTTTTCATCCACTTCAACCTCAAAATTTCATAAACTTATCAGTTATCAACCTCAACAAAAATATTTCGTTAAATTTCAGCACTTTAATTCAGTAA
>NW_019250508.1:223386-235693 GCF_002742605.1 Olea europaea var. sylvestris
AATAATAATTTTTTTACTTAACCAATTAAGATAATTAATTAAAGAAATGATTAAATTACAAATCGAATTACATATTATTATTTTTATTCAAATAAAAATTCGAAATAGAATAATTAAATATGAAATGAATAATATGCATAATTAACGAAATATTGAAATAATAAATTAAATTGCATAATAATTTTCTTACTTATCGAATTAAGATAATTAATTAAAAAAATAGTGAAATGAAAAATTGAATTAAATATTATTACTTTTATACAAATAAATAATCGAAATAGAATAATTAAATATGAAATGAATAATATACGCAATGAATGAAATATTTAAAGAATAAATTAAATTGAATAATTTTTTTTACTTATCGAATTAAGATAATTAATTAAAGAAATAGTGAAATGAAAAATCGAATTAAATATTATTATTTTTATTCAAATAAATAATCGAAATAGAATAATTAAATATGAAATGAATAATATACGTAATTAACGAAATATTTAAAGAATAAATTAAATTGAATGATAATTTTCTTACTTAATGAATTAAGAATATTAATTAAAGAAATAGTGAAATGAAAAATCGAATTAAATATTAATTCAAATTATTCAAATAAATAATCAATTAAATTTTCTTACTGATTCTTTTTTTGTTACTAGTTGTGTTGTATAGTGTAAAAAAACTATGGAACACTTCCAGAACCACGAGCTTGAGTATATTTTTTATGATTACTATGATGTCACTGATAATTGTTTAATTCGTAATGCAGGTATGGCAAAAGAATGTGTCCCAATCTGTTACTTCGGCGAATTTCAAAGGAAACAAAATGGTCAATGGGAATGGAAATGGATGAGTGAAGGAGAAGGGGTTGCTGCTATTTTGATAACAAAAAATACATCGTTTACGGAAACGTACAATGAAATAGAAAACATGCTTAACATCGATTCCTCTCAGTACGATATGTAATTGGGATTTTTATTTCAAAAGAATTCAACAATTTCGATTTCACCTTTGAAGGTTACTTCTGAAGTGCAAATAAAGCATGTAATTCAATTGAACCAAGGTTGTAAAACAACTTCTATTTGCGTAAGTTTGTTGAAGAAAAATGTCCCCGAAGGTGAACACGAAGTTTTCGATGGAGAGGATCGTAACGAGAATGATTTTTGGGATACTGTTGAGATTGCTCGTGATGATGATGTGGTTATTCCTGGGACAGTTGCTACTCGCCATAATGTCACCGTTACACAAAGGATTTACGAGGAAGTTCAAGATAACGAGAATGAAAGGTCATTTACAAATCAGGATTTGATTGCTTTATCCAAACAGAGACATGAGTCTGGTGGGAGTTCACATACTGGGCCGAGTACACGGTCTTCTAATTATTCGCGTATAGTTCCTGATGATGAAGATTTACATGCCGATCAATTGTTTGACACGAAAAGAGATTTGCAAGAAGCTGTGCACCGAATTGCAATGAAACATAATTTTGAGTTTAAGGTAAAAAAATCAAACAAGTCTACATACACAATTATTTGTGTGGACAACAATTGCAGTTGGCGTTTGAGAGCGATAAAAATGAACACAAATGTGTTATTTGTAGTTCGCAAGTACGCGCGGGAACATATTTATGAAGTGGGGATTCGTCAAAATGATCACAGGCAAGCTCGATCATGGTTTATTGATCGACAGATAATGCACAAGTTTTAGGACCCACGGACGATTTACAGACCTACAGATATCATCAATGGCATCCGTCGGGAATATGGGGTAGTTATGAGTTACCAGAAGGCCTGGAAGGCAAAAGAATGTGCATTGGAATATTTAATGAGTTCGACAGAGGAGAGTTATGCTAAATTGGCCAGGTATTGCCACAACATGGTGACAACTAATTCTGACTCAGCGTTTTTTATTGAAACCGATGGGCAGAATCGCTTCAAGTATTTTTTTTATGGCTCTTGGACAATGCGTTAGAGGTTTTCGAAAAGCGATGCGACCTCTAATTCTAGTTGATGATACAGCCCTAAAAGCTAGATATGAAGGGATGTTGATTATTGCTATATGTCAAGATGCCAACATCCAAATTTACGCTCTTGGATTTGGCATTGTCGATGGAGAGACTGATCTAGCAATGCGTTGGTTTTTCACGAAGCTGAGAGAAGTAATTGGGGACATCGAGAACCTTGCATTTGTGATTGACCGGGGGCAGTCAATAATAAATGGTATAGCCGAAGTTTTTCCGGAAGCACATCATGGTTATTGCATGTACCACATTCAGGGCAACCTGAATACTAGGTACCGGGGCAGTGACATCGTTGCATTATTTCGGAGAGCTGTAGAAGCTTACAGCTTTGAAGAGTTTACAAAGTTCATGGGCGAAATAGAATATAAATCAGAAAGTGCATGGGAATATCTATCAAATATGGGGGTCGAACATTGGGCACGGTCACATTTTTCAGGACGTCGATACAACATGATGACGTCGAATAATGCGGAGTCGCTCAATACATTATTCAAGAAGGATCAAGAGTTACCAATTCTCGCAATGATTGAACATATTCGTAGCAAGTTGCAATAGTGGTTTTATGACCGACGTGAGGAATCCCAGAATTGCACGAGTGTGCTAGCTCCGGCACAGGAAGATCGACTATTCAAAACTCTGGAAGTGGTAAAAGATCTATTTGTGGAACCACTAGATCAATTTCGCTTCTCCATGAGATGTGGGCGTAATGTTGGATACATTGTAGACTTGAATGACAATACCTGCACGTGTAGACAATTTTAGTTGGAGAGTTTTCCATGTGCGCATGCTGTCGTAGTGGCTATGTATAGAGGATTTCCACTACACAGCTCATGCAGTCATTATTACATGGCTGATTTTTGGAGAGTAGCGTATGCCGAAACTATATTTCTTCTACCAAATGAAGCCGAGTGAGAAGTTCCTGATTATATTGTAGCACTTAATAATTTGTTGCTACCTGAAGTTCAAACGCGTACTCCTGGTCGTAGACGGACGTATAGAATACCATTTACAGGAGAGTTTCCACAACCGCATAAGTGCGGAAGGTACGGCGCTACAGAGCATACACGTCGATTTTGTACAAGTCAGATCCCACTAAACAATGACTCGACGGATGTGTAGTATTTATATAAATCATATGTATTCTCGATTTGTAATATGCTTTTTCTATTCTCAATTTAAATCGGATGTAATTTTAATCACATTGTTTAATTACTCTTTCTAACAGCATATTTGAATAAAAAAATAGGTTAAGTATAATAAATGTATAATTGGTTAAGTTTTTTAAATAATTATATTAATTGGTTAAGTAACAAATTAATTATTTCATATTTAATTACTTATTTCGATTATTTATTTGAATAAAAATAATAGCACTTAGTTCGAGTTTTCGTTTAAGTATTTTTTTTATTAATTATCTTCATTTGGCACATATATTTGATTATTTATATTCCTTTTAAATTATATTTCGTTAATTATCTTAGTGTGTATATTGTTTATTTAATATTTGATTGCTATATTTCAATTACTTATGTAAATGAAAATAATTATTATTCTATTTATTTTCTTTTAATACAAGTGAGGCAACGATATATATTAACTGACAATATGGAGAGATTACAGACACAGCAACAATGTAAATTAAAATAATAATATTTTGTTAATTAAATATTTTAAAAAATTATTACATTACAACAAGAATCATACTGAAGTAAACAACATTTACATTTCAATAAAATAATATACAATGCACTAAGGATCACAGTTATATTCATACAAGTCGCAAGCTAATTTATGCCTCTACATATCAATCCAAGACTGATTTATTGTCTCAACATTGCGGCCAATGCTCAAAAACTCTATGTACTTTATTGCAAATAAGCCACAGTCGCCCCGGCAACCGAAGAAGAATATATTAGTTCGATAACATATAACTGAAAATTAAAAGGTAAAATTAAAAAGTTTTAAATCCTTACGATCTTTCTTGTTTTGCCGTCGTCATGTTCCGCACAATGGCTAATCTATCATTTACTCGAATCATCGCCTGATTAGCCATCATGGGCACGATCACAGCCATTGGCTCAAGTATTTGCTCCAGTTGACTTTGTGTCAGACAGCTGTGATTAGAGTCGTACACATACATAGTGGAATTAGCAAGTATGATTTCCACTGAAAAACAGTGTGAGTTTGCGATCACTGGAATGTACATATGTGTACAATCCGTCCACGGCTTTCCGCACCTCGACTATAGCCCAATCACCCACTCTACCATGTACTCGGGCAGAACATATTCATTCCCCTTGCTTAGGAGCTCATGATGCTCAATATCTACGATACAAACAAACTCAGAGCTCAGGATAACTCGACTAGGACTGTCATAAGATCTCGGGTATCTCTGAGCCTGATCGCGTAACAATTCCATAGGCAAGTCGATATGCTGAAACAAAAAAAAAGACATCAACAAAAAAGATAAAGACGTTTAAGTAAATGAACCAAGAACTTCTATAAATATAATAAATGAATACTCAAAAAACTTACATCATCGACGAGCCAAGCTGAGGTCGTCAGTACATCTTCGAACCACCTTTTAGCGTTGGGTACGGTCATACTGCCGATGGTATAACTATCTTTGAAAAATGAAAAAAAGTTATGAAAAATACAAAAAAAAAAATAGTAGCAAAATCATAAAATACTTACTCGGACTTAAGGGACTTGAACCAATCATCGAACGCCTTCTCTCTGACCAGGTCGACGTCTCGAAAAAGATTGGGAAACGTCCCATCCACAAACCTCCTTCTCTTCGCCTCGACCGTGTATGGGGAAATAATGTACTGTGACGGCAATCTCGATCTCTTACCGACCATCAGCTCTGGCGCGTCATTAGCACGCTTCTTACCTTTCGGCACCTCCATCGCCCCCTCCGACACGAATACTACATCGTCATCCGTCATCTCCGGCGTCCTCTTGTCCTCTGCAGCCCTCTCATCCCCCTCTACTACCACCTCTGGTGTTCCCTCCGCTTCCTCCTCGGTCACCCCTCCAGCACTCCCGTCTCTCCCTCCGGCACCCATGTCCCTCCCTCCACCCTCTCTGTCATCTTGACCTCCTCCGGCACCTCCACCCCAGCTTCCTCCGTCCCGGCCATCCCGACCTCTTCCGACACCTCCAACCCGGCCATCCTGGCCTCCTCCGGCACCTCCGACCCGACCTCCACCCCCTCCCTCTCGGGCTCCGGCACCGAATCAAAAAACTCATCGATTCCTGTGGCCGTTGCCCACTAATCTCAAGGAACACCAGTCTCCCCAACACTCCCTCTGACAGAACCTCGGAAGCCTGCTACATCGCCCCGAAGTACTGCAACCTCAGTATAAAGCTCTCCTAAATCTCGTCGCAGCATTCCAATCTCATCTCACAGTGCTACTACCTCTGTCATAATATCCCGTCGCAGCACCCCTATCTCCTCTCGCAATGCTACTACCTCTATCGTAAATTCACGTCGCATCGTTCCCAGCTCCTCTCTAATAATACCAGTCATGCGTGCAAAGAAATCATCTGAATGACGGGTCTGACTGGGTGCAGGCGATCCACGTGGAAGGTAGGTAGGTGCGGGAGACGGAGATCTCCTCGGAGAATGTGATAATGGCAGTAGAGGTGATCTGATCAGTGGAGGTGACGGAGATCTCATCGGTGGGGGTGAAGGAGATCTCCTACATGGAAGTGCTCGTCGTTCTACTGGATGACGCTCCTACACAAAGAAGACAATTAATATTAATAATCCACACATGAATATTATAAATCAGATTAAATAATGATCTTAAATAAACGTACTCTATTTCTATTCGGAACGGACTCAAACACTGGATCGTTTTCAATAGGTCGAACATGCAATTCACGTACATACATTTGATCCTCCTCTTCCATCGAAACAACCAACTCAGCATGAACTTCGAGCTGACATATCATATTTCAACATGTTAACGAGCATGTATCGAGCCGAGTTAATGTACGTACAATATAAATTGCAAATATATAATACTCACCTGAGGATCGTCGAGGATAGCTGTCAAATCTTTAGCCGATGGCTTCTTATGTGCTCGCCAATGAAGCATTCATGGGTAGCTAGTCTCCCTTCTGATCGCCTATTTGCTACCCAAAGCAGGGATAGCTTCATATGCCCACAACTACAACAATTACCAAAAATATATATATATATATATATATATATATATATAATTTATACATTTAATAAAAAAGTTTAACACGCATTATGTTAAGCTGAATATTTACCTGTAAAGTCATGCAAAAGCCATATATATTATATTTGTGGTCGCCCCTCTCCGATTTTGGCATAGTATATACCCTCTTGAATATGTGGAGAGTATCGGAGTAACATTTTCGACCCCATGGAAAGTTGTCAAAAGCATCGATATCATCAACAACATCCAATGAAAAAAGGTCAATCGAAGTCCTACGATTTCGACACCTCAATATACTCTCCAGTATATACACCAATCCTAGCTTAAGCTTATCTAACATATGATCGCATCTCCTAAATGCGTCCTCTAACTATGGTGGTGTAACCGGCCCTTTACCTCCAAAATATAAATCTAATAACCTTTTATTTGGTGTAATACGGGCTCTCGCTTCTTCTCCTATACATCTCAAGCCTGTAATGAGGGCAAATTCAAGGATCGAGAATCTCGATACCTTCCCGTCCCCCATAGCGAAAAAAAGCTGATCGCCATCGACTGGTTTAAGCAGCCGGAGTAATAACGAATCAATAATCTGTCCAGAGAACTGCACGTCCTTCAACGGATAGAAGGACCATAAAAAGACCGATAAAGTATGTCGATATGCTCCTCATCTAATCCCTCAATCACGGTCGCATAACTGAAAAAGTTACAATACGTCGTAACTTTTTCCAAGTGAGCTCTCAGATCATTGTCCATATGATATTACATCCTACAAAAATAATACATATTAAAACCATATACAAGAGATTATAAATAAAATATCGTATCTTCAAAATTAACCAATCAGATTTTATATTAATAAAGCAATAAATAGATTCATCCAATCACATATTAAAACAGTTAAACAAAAAAAAAAAAATTCTCACATATTTGATTATTTAATATTTCATTAAAAATTATATTTCGTTAATTATCCGAATGTATATATTACTCATTTCATATTTAATTATTCTATTTCGATTATTTATTTGAATAAAAATAATAATATTTAATTCGATATTATTTTCGATTTTTCATTTCACTATTTCTTTAATTAATTATCTCAATTCGATAAGTAAGAAAATAATTATTCAATTTAATTTATTATTTAAATATTTTGTTAATTATGCATATTAATCATTTCATATTTAATTATTCTATTTCGATTATTTATTTCAATAAAAATAATAATATTTAACTCGATTTTTTATTTCACTATTTTTTAATTAATTATCTTAATTCGATAAGTAAAAAAAAAATTATTCTATTTAATTTATTCTTTAACTATTTCATTAATTACGCATATTACTCATTTCTTATTTAATTATTCTATTTCGATTATTTATTTGAATAAAAATAATACTATTTATTTGATTTTTCATTTCACTATTTTTTTAATTAATTATCTTAATTCGATAAGAAAAAAATATTATTCTATTTAATTTATTCTTTAAATATTTCGTTAATTACGTATATTACTCATTTCATATTTAATTATTCTATTTCGATTATTTATTTCAATAAAAATAATAATATTTAATTCAATTTTTCATTTCACTATTTCTTTAATTAATTATCTTAATTCGATAAGTAAGCAAATTATTATTCGATTTAATTTATTCTTTAAATATTTCGTTAATTACGTATATTACTCATTTCATATTTAATTATTCTATTTCGATTATTTATTTCAATAAAAATAATAATATTTAATTCGATTTGTCATTTAACCATTTCTTTAATTAATTATCTTAATTCGATAAGTAAGAAAATTATTATTCAATTTAATTTGTTATTTAAATATTTTGTTAATTATGCATATTATTCATTTCATATTTAATGATTCTATTTCAATTATTTATTTCAATAAAAATAATAATATTTAATTCGATTTGTCATTTAACAATTTCTTTAATTAATTATCTTAATTGGTTAAGTAAGAAAATTATTATTCAATTTAATTTATTTTTTAAATATTTAGTTAATTATATATATTATTCATTTCATATTTAATTATTCTATTTCGATTATTCATTTTAATAAAAATAATTATATTTTATTCGATTTTTCATTTTACTATTTCTTTAATTAATTATCTTAATTGCTTAAATAAGAAAATTATTATTCAATTTCATTTATTCTTTAAATATTTCGTTAATTATGTATATTATTGATTTCATGTTTAATTACTCTATTTCAATTATTTATTTGAATTAAAATATATTAATATTTTCATTTATGTATTTTTAATTAATTATATTAATTGTTTCCATAATTAATTATTTTAATTTTCTTAAAATGTATCTTATTTGTTTCATATATTTAATTACTAAACTTATTTAATTACTAAACATATATTTATTATTTATTTCGTATATTTAATTACTAAACATATATTTAAGTCAAAACGAAAAATTAAAATTCTATTTAATCTATTTTTAAATATTTCGTTCATTATCTTAATATATTATTTATTTCATATTTAATTACATTTTTTAACATAAAAATTAAAATAAATTAATGAAAAAAAATATTCGGCCGGGTCCGGAGCCGGACCTAATGGTCCGTAAATCCGTAATGGACCACTTGGTGGTCCGTAACGGACCAAAATTCCGTCCAGTCCGCCGGAAAACTCCATTTCCGGCGAGCTCCGTCTCATTTTTCCAATTTTTCCAACATTTCAACCTCAAATTCGATCTTTTTTTTCCATTTTAACCATAAAAAATTGAATTTAACTCATTCAAATCCTAAACATTCAAATTTACATATTTTCAGAGAAATTATTTATAGAGAACATGTCAAACCTTCCAGAAAATGGCGTTTCTCTGGCTGATCGTGGTGTGTCCAGAGAGGTCGAAGTGGGACAGGTCAGGGTCGTCGGTAGGCGGCGGATCCGGACACTTTTTTTACTTTTTTTTCCTCCTCTTTTTTCTCTCTATTTCTCTTCTCTTGGTTTGCAAATGAAGGGGGTATTTTCGACCATAACAATTTTGTTTACATTTCTTTTTCTTTTTTTTTTTTATTACGAAAATTTTGGTCAAAGGCCTTTGTGGAAAACTGGGTGGGTGGGGCAGCCATTAGCCACAATTTTCTCGGTTAAGACACTCCAGCCCACGCCATCCCACCGTACGACTACCATCACCACTGCCTTTGCCGACTGACACCACCACTACTAACATCACCAACACTAACCAATATTGCCAACATCACCACCACCACCATAACACCACCATTAAGTGCCACTACACAGCCAATGGCAACATCATTGTTGCAGACGGCACCAATTATCACAATGCAATGGCATTGATTGAAGCCGCTCTTTTGTACCAAACGACACCATCTTCACTACGCAATGGCTCTTCGTGTGAAGCGATGAGAAAAACCACAACTCTACCATCACCACTCTTCCTTAAAACCAAAACAACAAATTAAAAAACAAGAAAACCACCAATCATCTTCCACCACTATCGACTCCTCATGTTTTCTGGTTTCTTGACTTGGGTTTGTTTGATTAGGGCTTTAGATTCCAATTTTTTAATAAACAAACTGACGAATCTCAAGGAGCCAATGCATGGGTGAGGGACTGATGGAGCCACAACCGTGGTCATGCGCCATGCGCAGTTGTCCTTATCGTCGTGACAGCTAGTGGATAATGGAGGATGAGAGAGCATAGAGGTGGAGAGAGTAGAGTAAATTTCGATGGGGATGGGATGTAGATTATGATGGTGATAGGTATATTAATTTAATTTTAAAATTATTATCATTAATATATCTAATTTTTGTATAAACAAACTTGAAATTTGATTTTTGAAATGATAACTTAAAAAATATAGTTCTATTTAATATACACTTTTAGAGTATGGTGGGTGGGTTATGGAATACATGGGCTAAGTTTTAATTGGGCCAGAATATTGGATAACATAGGTCAAACAGCAACGAAAGGTTATCTGCAATTGAAATCTTGACCATTTTTTCCTTTTTTTTTTTACTTTTACTTTTTTACAATCTACTAAATAAAAAGAAGCAAACAGCAGACTTTCACCCCTGTTTGAGCCCCATTTTCGGCTTAAAATGTGTTTTGAGGAAATATATTGGTTGCATGTAAAATTATTTTATAAGAGAATGTATGGTTGAAAATGAGTTTTTGAAAAAAAGGGGTCAATTGAATTCTATTCTTTTTCCATGTTTTTAACTAATTAATTAAGAACTATTTGCAAAAATAGAATTAAAAAAGAAACCTTTTGGTTGCTGCTACCCTCTTTGTGTTTAGTGTCGGTTAATGGCGAAGAGGATTGTATATTTTGGATTAATGGGTTTGGTTATGTTTTTGAAAGTAACGGTTTGTTGGTGGTTAGAGTGGTGAATACGGATGGTTAAGGGGTGAAGACCTGATTTGTTGGTGAAAGAAAAGGATTTAAACTCTGACATCAAATTGACATATGATATCATGTAGTCATAGGAAAAATATAAAGGGAAAAGGGAAGAGAATGAAAGAAAGGAGGGGGAGGGAGAAGAAGAGAGAGAGAGAGAGAAATTGGAAGAGAATATTAATTTATTTCATTATCAAACTTCAATTATGTTTCTTAAAATAAGCTTCAACATTTAAAACTAAATTAAATAAAATATCTTCTAATATTCTATCAGAACTACTCTTGCTGGTCTTTGAATAATGTACCAATTGAAAAGTGTTGGGAAAACACCTCCCAAAGATTGCCCAAAGATCAAACAACGTTGACAATGTGAAAATTTCCAAAACACTTCAAGAACAAGAAAATGAGGAAGAAATGATTTCAATGTATAAATGGAGAACAATGTATTTGGATTACTTGAACAAGCCTCAAGTTAATCCCCAAGAAAGAAAATAACTTTGAATTTATACCCAAGATGAACAACCTTCAATCTTGTAAAATTATCTCCAAGTTTTCTCCCTAAAATTGGGCTCAAGGGTTATGTTCTATTGAAGGAGGGAAAAAATGGCAATATATATACCTATCGGGGCGCCTAGGCGCCATGTTTCTGTCTGGAAACAGCACTCGGGGCGCCTAGGCGCCATTCACTTTCTCTTCAATTTCTTCTCTTCCTTCTCGTCATTCTCTTCTCACAATTCTCCACCTCATACATCATTTGATAGACCTCAAATTTTGGACGAACACAAGAAGAAGAAGCAAGCACCAAAACTCGGCTGCATCATTCAAACCATGATTGCCTACGTACCCAAAACTCGGGATCAAGCCTCCTAGTTCACCTCCACCTTCATATACACTCCACCTCATTTCAACCCCCCCTGAAGGGCCATGCCCTCTCGGGCATATCAACACGGACTAATGTGAAGCAAGTCCAAGCAATGTTGAAACTTGCTACCCGTTACCACTTCGGTTAACATGTCAGCTGGGTTCTCATTTATGTGTACCTTCGAGAGTGAGATATCACCTTCCTCTATGACATCACGCACAAAATGATACCTGACGTCGATATGCTTGGTTCGAGCATGATGAACCTGATTCTTAGCCAAGTGAATCGCACTCTGGCTATCACACCACAAGTCCACACAATCCTGCTCAATCCCCAAATCATCTAGAAGACCCCACAACCACAATGCTTCCTTCACTCCCTCTGCCATGGCCATATACTCGGCCTCTGTAGTAGAAAGAGCAATTGTAGCCTGTAACATCGATCGCCAACTAACTGGGGCACCATGTATGCAAAACACATATCCAATAGTAGATCGTCGTCTATCTAGGTCACCTGCATAATCCGAGTCGACAAACCCACTTATATGACATGCATCTCCACCAAAACATAAACCCGTATCCGCGGTACCTTTTAAGTACCTCACGATCCACTTCACAGCTTCCCAGTGTGCCTTTCCCGGATTTGCCATGAATCTACTGACCACACTAACCGCCTGTGAAATATCTGGGCGTGTACACACCATGGCATACATCAAACTGCCAACTGCACTAGCATAAGGCACACGATCCATGCGTCCCTTTTCTTCCGCTTAGTAGGAGACTGTTTACCAGAGAGCCTGAAATGTGGAGCCAATGGAGTTACCACCGAC
>NW_019250508.1:236198-281500 GCF_002742605.1 Olea europaea var. sylvestris
GGTTTTGACATCGAGTTGTTCCAGCTCAAGATCATGATGAGCAACAATACTCAATAGCACCCGAATGGAAGTGTGCTTGACCACCGGAGAAAAGATCTCATTGTAGTCAACTCCCTCTCTTTGTGCAAACCCCTTAGCCACTAACCTTGCTTTGAATCTTGTACCACCGAGCTTGGTAGGATCCTCCTTCTTTTTATACAACCACTTGCAACCAATAGCTTTCTTACCTATGGACAATGGGACAATCTCCCATGTTTGGTTCTTGTGAAGTGATTCCATCTCTTCTTCCATTGCTGCCAACCAACTCTCACTATTGTTGTTTAAAATAGCTTCCTTGAAAGTGGTAGGCTCATCATCCTCCACCGAGAGTGCATACTCAACCAAATTTGTCTGCCCATAGTGCCTCAAAGGCTCATCTGACCCCAACTTTAGAACTTGCTTGTAAGTACGGCGTGGCCTAGAGGAAGCCAAGTTATCTGCAAGCTGTTGTTGTTGCTGTGCCTGTACATTCTATTGCTGAACCGCCTCTTGTTCAAGCCCATCATCACTCTCATCTTGAGTGTCTATATGATGCTCCTCTTGAACATGCCTAGAACCATGTTGATCTCTAGGTTCTATGTCAACAACTTGAGACTTTGTAGTCTCAACATCATCACCACCGGGCACTGTAGCTTTCAACGAAGCTATCTTGGGGTTCTCATCAAAAGTAACATCTCTGCTGATTATGAACTCAGAATCCTCTACACACCAAAGGCGATAGCCTTTACCTGCGCCATAACCCAAGAATATAGCCTTCTTGGCCCTCGCATCAAGCTTTCCCTCGTTGATATGATAGTAGGCTGTGCATCCGAATATTCTGAGTTTCTCATAATCTGCATGTTCTCCTATCAATACCCTGTAAGGTACATCTCCATCTATCCTTGAATGTGGAGACCGGTTCACTATGTAGCATGCATTTGCAACCGACTCTGCCCACCATTCTCTGTCCAAACCAGCATAGGATTGCATACACATCGATTTCTCTCGAATTGTACGATTCAGTCTTTCTGCGACCCCATTCTGCTGCGGTGTATTCCTGACTGTCTAGTGTCTCGCAATGCCTTCCTTACCTCATAACTCCTTGAAAGCACCATCTGTATACTCTGTACCGTTATCATATCGCAGTGTCTTCAATTTCTTTCCTGTTCTATTTTCAACCATTGCTTTCCACTTCTTGAAAGTGTCGAATACCTCATTCTTATGCTTCAAAAAATAAATCCAAGCATATCTAGAATAATCATCAACAAATGTGACAAAATACCTAGAACCGCCTTTGAAAGTGACTGAAGCCAGACCCCATACATCCGTGTGCACATAGTCTAGAATACCTCTGCTTCTATGTTTGCTTGGCTGGAACTGAACTCGGTGTGCTTTACCGCACACGCAATACTCGCAAAATTCCATGCAAGGCTTCTTCAAGTTCTTTAGCAAACCTTCCTTGACTAGCAGATCTAGCCCTTTTTCAGATATATGCCCAAGCCTCCTATGCCATAGCCGAGTGTACTCACATGGGTCTCCACCACTTCCACTTGTTCCAACCGCTACATCTTCTGTAACTGTAGTAACCTGAAGAGCATAGAGATTGCCTTCACGAATACCCTTCATCACAATCAAAGAACCACGAACAACCTTCTTTACTCCATTCCATGTTACAATCTTGCAACCACCGGAGTCTAAAGCACCAACAGAGATAAGGTTCTTTCGCAAATCAGGAACATGTCTAACATCCATCAATGTTCTAACCACTCCATCATGCATCTTGATTCTAATTGAATCGAGCCCCACCGTTTTACATGAATGGCTATTACCCATCAACACGGTTCCACCATCAGTGCTTCTATAGGTAGTAAACCACTTCCTATTTGGACACATATGGTAAGAGCATCCAGAGTCAAGAATCCACTTACCGGAGGTTTCTTCATCATAAGAGATGGTGTAGCACTCATCGCTTTTCCCTCCTTCCGAGGCATAGCTTACCTCTTGCTTGACTTGCACCTTCCCATTGTTGTTGTTCTTATTGTTCTTCTTCCAAACCTTTTTGTTAGGACAATTTGCTTTTAAATGCCCAAGCTCGCCGTATTTGAAACAAGACCTTTCCGCAAGAGGTCTAGAACTTGATCTAGATTTTTCTCCCTTGCCCTTTGGTCGCACATTGCTTCTACCCCTTACAAACAATCCTTGAGCTTGCTCCTTGTTACCAATGGTAGACATGCCACTAGTTGCAATCTTTCGAAGATCATCTATTAGAAGTGACGTTCTAGTGTCCTCCATCACAAGTGTATCACCCAAAAGCATCAATGTTTGTACTAGGTTCTCGTAAGACTTTGGCAATGAAAGAAATAGTAGAAGTGCTTGATCCTCATCATCTACTTCCACATCAATGTCCTTCAAGTCCGATATGATCCTATGAAACTTGTTGACGTACTCCCGAATTGGTGTACCTTCATCCATCTTGCAAGTATACAATTTGGACTTCAAATAGATCCGACTTGTTGGAGTCTTCGTCATGAAGTTCGCCTCCAACTTTTTCCACACCTCCGCCGCCGTTACCTCACTATCAACCAAGAAAGCAACATCTCTTTCAAGGTAAAGAATGATAGACGCTCGTGCCTCAAGATCTAGCTCTTCCCAATCCTCGTCCGACATATCAACGTGCTTCTTCTCCTTTCCCGCCAATGCCTTGTGCAACTTTTGAGAAATCAACAAATTTTTCATTTGCATTCTCCAATATGAAAAATCATTCTTCCCATTGAATTTCTCTATCTCATACTTCCCAATCTTCACCATTCCTCTAGTAGACATGATTTATCTACTTGTTTACCGGAAATAAACCACCAAAGTTCACTTGGGAATTTTCACAAATACCTTGTGTGCACAACAAAGTTCAAGCAACTCACCAAAAATCGAAGCTTAACCACCTTGATTTAGGAAGAAGCTCTGATACCAAATTGTTGGGAAAACACCTCCCAAAGATTGCCCAAAGATCAAACAAAGTTGACAATGTGAAAATTTCCAAAACACTTCAAGAACAAGAAAATGAGGAAGAAATGATTTCAATGTATAAATGGAGAATAATGTATTTGGATTACTTGAACAAGTCTCAAGTTAATCCCCAAGAAAGAAAATAACTTTGAATTTATACCCAAGATGAACAACCTTCAATCTTGTAAAATTCTCTCCAAGTTTCCTCTCAAGTTTCTCTCTAAAATTGGACTCAAGGGTTATGTTCTATTGAAGGAGGGAAAAAATGGCAATATATATATCTATTAGGGCGCCTAGAGTGGTGCCTAGGCGCCATGTTTCTGTCTGGAAACAGCACTCGGGGCGCCTGGGCTCCCATAGATGGCGCCTAGGCGCCATTCACTTTCTCTTCAATTTATTCTATTCCTTCTCTTCCTTCTCTTCTCACAAAAAGATATACACCATTGATGCTCTAGTGTATTACAGAGAATCTTATGCCTTGCACTTGGGCAATAATTTCCTTTATGATCTTGTATCTTGATTATCTTGTATTTTGCATAGGAAAATATGGGAATAATATCTTGCTTCAAATAGTCTCAAGATCACCTACTCTCCAACTAATAGTTCAAAAAGTATTTTAGAGTAACAAAAACACCAAGTGCCTCTCTTTCAAAGTGATGAAGATGCAATATACCAACTAGAACAGTTTATCTTGCAGCAAATAAGATCAGCTCCCATCCTATTAGCCTGGACAATATCTGGTCAGGATCGAAGTCACTCGTTGAGCCGTTCTTTCTTCCAGTACGTGGATATAAAATTTTGGTTACATCAAGATTTGTATTTCCACGATTTGAATGGACTTATAAATTGAATATATTGAATCATCAAGATGCAATGACTCTGTTTCATCATTGTGCCTTTAAAGATGGGGTCTATACTGTGCAAAAACATCTTGTAGAAGAGGTAAAAGCATTCTCTGCTAAAATGCATCTTTAGAACAGTTTACCGATAACATCAATATTGAACGTAGTTCATTTTTCTGTGTTTCTATCATGTTATTATGGTGTTTTACTCTACCTGAAACGTTAAACTACACCACGAGTGATAATTTTTCTTGTCAAAACTCATTTGGTTAGGTTAAGACGTTAAAATTTTAAGAACGAATTTTTCAAAAACTTATTCACTCTACTCTAAACCTAAACTAATGTTGCTCATGGAATCGCATGGTAGGTGGTCAGAGGTTGCTCCAGATCTCCATTGGCCTTCACAGTTTTTGGTAGGTCACTCTATAGGCAGCCTGAGGACAATTGGATTCGTACAGTTCAAAATTGGTCCCAAGGGCAATCCATTCACAACACCAACATGGTTTTGCTTAGTCATCTCAAAACCAGCTTAGATGTCTTGGATGGAATGGAAATCCTCAAGAATTGTTTCTTGGATCAAGGTTTATTTCCTTAAGAACAAAGGATTCCTATTGCAGCTCTTTTGGATATGTGGGCGGAACTGTACAACCTTGACGAAAGTTGCATGTACACCCTTGTCTATCTCCATGAACTCTCAAACAGAAATCTGGTTGATCTTACTCTTGTAAGGCAGATCTTTCTTTTCATCTTTAAAGGATTATGTTACACTTGAAGAAGTATGCTCATCTGCACATATGATTTTGGTGAAAAGCAAAAAGTGAACATATTTATGCAAAGGTGGAAGTCACGCATGTTGAGCATGAATGAGAGAGTTAAGCAAAACAATTGGTTTCTAGAGAGGAAGACAATCTGAGACAACCGGAAAGTGGAGTAGAATTATACGTGTTAATATGAAACAAGAGAAATGCAAGAAGCATGTAACTGAACTGAGATAATGAGGCTTCAAGCCTACATAACTTTTAGGCAGTTAATTCGATCCATCCTTTGCCCTCAACCCGTCCCTTTTGAATTTAGAAAAATGAAAAATATAGAAGCAGAGTTATGATAAAACCAGAGGGTTCAGTGTCTAGTGAATTTGATTCTTGGTAAAGATGGAATAAAAAATCTATTAATTATCCAACAGAGCTCCAGTGTTTCAGTGATATTTCTTATATGTTTAATATTTTTGTCAATAATATAATGATGTTACTGCCTTGTTAATATTGTCATAATGGATTGATTTTGTTCCTTCACTTTCTTTTTTGCCCTATGGAACGTTGCGGAAGGTCAGTTGTTTAAGCAGACTTAGATAAGAAAGTTTTCTTAGAATTTCTAATCTACAGCAATTACAGTCACTTACATAAATACCATTGTCTTTGAATATGTCCAAATGCAAATCGTTGTACAGGCAGTTATTGGATACTATTTTTAATCTAGGTTTCTTTAGCAAAAATTCCCTTGATCAACTTATCTCATTCTCCTATGCAGAAAAGATGATCCGGATGACATTGACTACTGCAAAGAGTATTTTGTAATGCAACACGATCTTCTAAGGGAGATGGCTATCTACCAAAGTAAACAAGGTTCCATAGAAAAGAGAGAGAGAGAGACTCATTGTGAAAATAAACGGGAATGCCTTCCCGTTTGAAAATCTTTGTTAGCATAACAGGAGATCTCAAGCTCAACAATAAGTATCACACCACCTTCGGGTCTGAGGAAGCTAAATTACCTATCTTGAAAACTTTTGAGCACCAGTCTACGATTCTACTTTATAGTGCAATTGATAATTGATTAACTTAAATTTGTATTATTGAAGATATTGTAGGATGAGATTGGAAAGGGTGAATAGTTATTTTGTCAATAAAGTGATGAGTTATGTAAACAAAGGGGTAATCTTGAAGAATTTGAATTGATCTCAACCATAAGTCTTATATCTCTGTATTTGTCCACAAATTGGTGCAATGGAACCCTTTCAAAAGGTGAAGTTATCACAAAAATAAATAAATAAATAAATACCTAGTATCATGCTTGATTAGGAGAATTTACATTGATTTGTATTTCCTATTTTGATTTCCTTTAGCTCATGGCAACACTCCTCCTTAAGTTGATACATAAATATCTTTGATGTTCAACTTGCCGAGAGAGTTGTAGAAATCCTTACTTGAAAGCACCTTTGTGAGTATGTCTGCCAGTTGATCTTCGGACTTTACAAATGGAAATTTGATTATCTTTGCATCTAGATTCTCCTTGACAAAGTATAAATCCACTTCCACATGTTTTGTCCAATCATGTTGAACTGGGTTGTGAGCTATGGCAATAGAGGCTTTGTTGTCATAGAATAGATCAATCTCGGATGTAGGACCAAAACCAATTCCTGTAAGCAACCTCTTGATCCAAAGAAGTTCGCAAAGTCTTTCTGCCATTCCACGGAATTTAGCTTCAGCGCTTGATAGTGTCACCACTTTTTGTTTTTTACTTCTCCATGTAATAGGATTCCCACCAACGAAAGTAAAATAACCTGAGGTGGATTTTCTATCTACTAAGTTTCCAGCCCAATCTACATCTGTATAGCCATTTACTCGTATTTGATCTCCCTATTCTGTATTTGTATTCCTTGAGAACATAAGTTCTTTTCCCGACAAGGACTTTAGGTATTATAGTATCCGAGTCATAGCACCCATGTGATCTTCACTTGGATTGTGCATGAACTGATTAACCACACTTACTACATATGCAATAGCTGGAAGAGTATGGAAGAGATAGATTAGCTTATCAACTAACCTTTGGTACCTCTCTTATCCGTTGGAACTTGATCTGGATATTCTTTAAGTTAGTAGTTTTGTAAAATTCGAGTGTCCACTGGTTTGCATTCCAACATTTCTACCTCGGTTAATAAGTCCAATACATATTTTCTTTGGGAGAGAAATATTCCTTTCTTCAACCTGGCCACTTCAATTCCCAAAAAATATTTGAGTCCTCCTAAGTCCTTCATTTCAAACTCGGTTCCTAACTGCTTCTGGAGTCTAGATATTTCTTTTCATCATCCCCTTTGATAATCATATCATCTACATACATCGTCAATACAGTTACCTTACCTGATTTGCGCTTTAAAAATAGTGTATGATCTGAGTTACTTTGTTTATATCCATATTTCTTCATTGCTAGACTGAACCTTCCAAACCATGCCTGAGGTGATTGTTTCGGTCCGTGTAGTGCTCGTTGCAACTTGCACACCATTTTGGTGCCTGTGGATGTTGTGCAACCCGAAGGGAGTTCCATGTATAATTCTTCTTCGAGATCGCCATGGAGAAATGCATTCTTAACATCTAGTTGATGTAGTGGCCAGTCAAAATTGGCTGCAATAAACAATAATATTATGACAGTATTCAATTTAGCGACTGGCGAAAAAGTGTCTTGGTAGTCCAACCTATATGTTTATGTGTATCCTTTAGCCACCTGCCTTGCTTTGTATCTCTCGATAGATCCGTCGGCCTTGTGTTTGATGAAGAATACCCATTTGCATCCAATTGTGTTCTTCTCTTCAGGTAATGGTACTAGAGTCCATGTGTCATTTTGTAGTAGTGCTTTCTTCTCTTTTTTTATTACCTAAGTCGAATTTGGGTATGTCAAAGCTTCCTCAATTCATTTTGGAACATGAATTGAGGAGAGTATATGTACAAAAGCCCTTAGAGGTTTTGATAATCTCTTGGTGGACACATAGTTTTGGCTATCAGATACTTTGATCTTCGTTCTTCAATTTCTGGAGAATATCTGTTGGGTGGCTTGCCACAATTCTTCTTGAAAGATAATATGTATCCAGTAGTATTATCCAAGTCATTTATATTTGGAGGTGGGTCACAAGTTCTTACCTCAAGGATATTCTCAAGAGATGGGGATGTAGGTACTGAGGAATATGGGGGTCACCTTCGCTATTTGCCTCATCACCTTCGAAATGATCCTTCAACTCCATTGACTCATCAATTACTTATTTAGGCTTGTCAATCTACAATGTCGTTTGCTCATGTTCTGTTTCAGTACTTGGCCAGTCTAAGTGTACCCATCAATTACTTCTTTAGGCTTGTCAATCTGCAATGTCATTTGCTCATGTTCTATTTCAGTACTTAGCCAGTCAAAGTGTAGCCAATTTTGCTCTTCATTGTTTGTCTCCCCCTGAAGAGGAGAATTGGTATGTGGCACAAAGAAGGTGTCAGTTTCAAGGAATGTGACATCTATAGTCACATAGGTACGGTTGGTAGAGGAATCATTGTATCGGTAGACCTTCTGATGTACACCATAACCCAGGAAGAGACATTGAACGGTACAAGGATCTAGTTTTGTCTATTTACTTTTGTGGACATGCATATAGGCCACACAGCTAAATACGTGAGGAGGGAGCATTAGTGTTGTGGACAGAGTGACATTGGATGCCAGGGCCTGTAGCGGAGTTTTGAAGTTTAGAATTTTAGAGGGCATTCGACTGAGTAAATGTACAGCGATGGATACTGCATCTGGCCAGTAGCTCCTTGGAACATGATCTCCAAGAGGTAAAGCACGTGCAATCTTGAGAATATGTCGATTTTTTTGCTCAGCGATGCCATTTTGCTGAGGGGTCCGAGGGCATGTCGTCTCATGAACTAAACCATGTTGTTCAAAGTAGGCACGAAAGTGCTGATTTTTATATTTTCCTCCATTGTCAGAGAGTATAACCCAAAGCTTGGCTGAGAATTGGGTTTGAATGGCATGAAATGACTTGAACATTTGTAGTACTTTGTCCTTATGCTTTAGCAAGTACAACCAAGTCGTGTGAGTACAATCATTGACGAAGATAACAAACCAACAAACCCTAGATCCAACAGAGATAGAGGATGGACCCTACACATCAGAGTGAATTAAAGCAAATGGAATACTGCTTTTATTCCTACTTTGCGGATAAAAGGCATGTTGACTTTTAGCCAAAATTCAGGTATTACATTTGAAATCAGAAATCACAACATTTGAGAAAAGACCAGGTAGTAAATGTTTCAAATAGCTAAATGAAGGATGTCCCAAGCGGCGACGCCAGAGCCAAATCTATCGTTCTTTGTCATTACTCTGTATGTGATGTGCACGTCCCACACTAAAGTCTTTTATGTAGTATAACCCCCTCTTTTAGTACCACGCCCAAGTATCTCCTTCATGAAAATATCTTGAAGAAGACAAAATGTAGGATAAATGAGTACCACACAATTTAATTCAGCGGTGACTTGACTAACAAAAAGTAATTTATGCGACAATGACAGCATAAGTAATGTATGGGTTAAATGTAATGTAGGAGACAAAGACACAGTGCCAGCTCCTGTGACTGGGAAAACGGCCCCATTTGCATTTGCAAAGCTTGTACGTCGAGGTATGGACTTTTGAGTAAAGTTTCTTGCATCATATGTCATATGGTCAATGGCTTTGGAGTCGAGTAGCCAAGAACTCCTATCTTCATCCTTGGAGGCGATAATTAATATGGAACCAAAATTACCTATCTAATGTAGGGCCCACACTTTGAGGAGACCTAATGTTGGGTAGTAAAGACAATTGAGGTTCAGCGGTTACCATAGCTACCTTGCCCTTACGCCCGTCAATATCTCCCAAATTTTTTTTTCTTTTTTCTTGTAACTCATGCTATGAGTCGGGGTATCCATTAAGTTTAAAGCAATTCTCATGCGTGTGCCATAAATTTCCACTATAGGAACATTTGGCCCCTTCAGTAATAATTTTTTCCTTTGGGTTGTGTGACTTACTGTGGCCCATATAAAGCTGCCCGTTAGAAGAATTAGTGGCCAGTTCTTTCTTCACTCTTTTGGTAGCCAAAATTGCTCCGATGGAACTGTCAACGTCAGTGGAGGTCATCACCAACTGTCGGAGCGCCTCTCTACGAACATGGGCGTAGGCCTATTTTATGGAAGGGAATGGTTTCATCTACAATACACTGCTGTGAATCCCGTCCAGGTGGTCATCTAGCCCATCCAAGAAGCTCGATCTTCTTGAAGCATCTTATTGTAATGTTGGATATCAATGGCGTATTCCATCGGGTTGGGGCGGCGAAAATCAATTTCATGCCATAGTCCCTGTAACTCCATATAGTCCAATGAGCCACCAAATTCTCTCAGCCGAGTAACACACTATCGAAGTTCATAGACCTGAGAAGCATCACTGCCGTCGAAGTAAGTTATTGCAATAGCGTCCCAAACCTCCTTTGTTGTGGAAATCAAATGAAGTTTCCAATCAAGGCTGGGTCCATAGAGTTAATTAACCATCTCTTTACAAAGGCGTTATCAGTTCGCCACTTTCGAAAGCCGGGTCAGTCTCTGCAGGTGGTGGAAGGTTACTGTTCACGTAGCCCAACTTATCTTTCCCGGAGATGTATGTCTTCATAACTTGGGACCACAGGGGATAGTTCGATCTATCTAATTTAATGCCATTGGGGTTGAATTTTTGGTGTTTAGGTTTGATTTTTGGGTTTTTAATAAAGCTTCTACCATCTTTTGTGTGAATTCTTGGAAGAGAGCCTCGGGGTTGGGTGGATTATCTCCTACGTTGGTGATAACTCCTGTGTCAGCCATGTGTTTGAGAAAATGTTTACAAGAGGAAGGATAGGATTTTTGATAAAGAGGGTGCCATGGATCAATTTTCTGCTCTGATACCATGTTTCAAAAAGGTAAGCCTTTTTCTTCAATTTTCGGTATGAACCATTACATTGAGTTGGATACATATAAATAGGGAGATTCTGCAATCTATTTTTTCCTGTACATAATTGATGCCTAGTATCATGCTTGATTAGGGGAATTTACATTGATTTGTATTTCCTATCTTGATTTCCTACAGCTCATGCGAACAGATACTTTGCATCGGTGGAGGATCGAGCTATTGTTGAATTTTCTAAACTGAGTAATGGCTTATGAAAATTTCATGAACATTTCTGGCTAAATGAAAATATCATAAAATTCAAGGATTATGTGGAAATCTGCATCAATTTCCTAATATGATTTAAATTGAAAGTCATAAAAAAAGGACTGGGATCATGTAACCGTCCCTGTCACGATTATCCGATGTATCTCCACCCCCATTTAGGATGGAAAACTCAAAGTGGGACATTATGATATCCCTAACGACATTATCATAATAAATTCCAAATATTATGATAACACATGCTTATATAGAAATGCATTTCATTTGTAATTGTCTTATTAATATTTTTATTCGGAAAATCATGATAAACATTTTCCTTATCCACCAAATAAATTTTGAATTTGATTATACTGGTATACCAATAAGCTCAATTTCACAATTTTGATTATCCAAGAGTTAAAAATACTGGTAACTCTTGGTGCAAAACCATGTGTATATTAAGTAGTTAGCCTAAACATGGTAAGGGTCTAGTTGAATGATTTTACAGGTAATTAAGATGAGTTCTAATTGAAACTTTTTATTTGCTCTAAATTTCATTTCCTCACGACATTCACTAATTGCTAATTAATATTTTCAACTATAACTCTTGGTCAAATATTTACTTGAAACATCGATATTTTAGCGACTAAGCATGTTTGATGGACAAAACTGAAAGATAATACAATAAGATTTTATTCGCAATACGATTTTTACTGCCAACATGAGTATCTAACTAGCTATCTCAAAATAATCAATCAAAGATGGATTGGATGAGTGGTTTTGCTTTGAATTTGTAAATTTTCTTTCAAGTATTCTGATTTGAAAAATGACATGCCAACAATGAAATTTCCACATTAAATGAATTACAAGTTTAAATTTTGAGACATGTGACATGTAGTTCCAAAATTGTTGTCTCCTTCATTGTCTGTTTCCATATATTTGGTACATCATTTTTTGACTAATGAAAAAGGTATTAGGTATTTTCATCTGTTAAGGAGAAGTGATATATTAAGATACACTCAAAAGACAACTAAGGGGGCAATGAGTTCGTCACAACATGTTTGTATTCAAAATTTGGATTTTACAACTTATCCAACACTTCATATCTCGAATAAACTTTATGTAAGAAGAAAGAATATGACAAATTAAGTCTATGGTTAGCCTACATTTCTTAAATTTTTTTTTTAAACTTTATTTTCAATTATACATTTTAAGAAATTCACAACTTTTCAATCACACATTTTATCAAATTTTATCAAAAATGTACTAAAATCTAATTTTTATCAAAACTAAACAAGGAGCTAAATTTGCAAAGATCTAGAGAAACTCTTACTGCCAATGCCAATATGTTGAGAGTTTTTCTTGTGCTCCTTAATTTGTAGTTCAAATGTTAAGGCCATTCAATATGATCTTTTGAAAATAGAATTGACAGTAGCTAATGTAAGGAATTTTTAATTGATCATTTGGGCTTATATGTGTGAATTATTGTGTATTAAATTAAAGGCTATCGAACTTGGATAACCCTATTTAAAAGTGATCTACTAAGGTTCTAGTAGTTTGGACTTTAATGCATCCAATTAAAGTGTAGATCTGTTATGTGTAGATACCGGGCCCAGGTTCCTAATTCTATGATAGGCTGAATTAGGTCAAAGGACGTCAATTTCTAAATACGGTTATGGTCTTCAAATCATATGTTGTTTGCTCATTCTATTCTGCCTACCATCACCAGAGAAAATTAAGAGTTGCGTGTTGATTTGGAAGACTAAACCACAAGATTCAACTACTGCATTAACCATGTTTGATTGAGATACGCTTTCACTATAATTCTTAAATTTCTTAATGATCCAACATGAAAGATCCAGTAATTTTAAAGTTTTCCTACAAGCAGTATCAGAGTGATTTCATGTTGAATGATTGAGAATAAAAATTTTTGGAACTTGGTTGTTGCAATGTTTTCAAAGTTTTCAGATTTGACAATTTCGAATCTAGTTTTGTTGAATTTGAAAACTATTTGATATGTTATTCTTGGATGTCTTGCATTATTCAGATTAAAAGTTTGAAAATTATTTATTACGCATTTTAAAGATTATAGTTTTTTTGAAGATACAAAAAAAATACATATATATGGGTTTTTGGGCACCGGCCAACGCCACCAAGGAGAAGGAAAAGGGAAAATCTTTTTAGCGTTTCAATTTGGCTAGGGTGAATTTGGGGATTGGGGCTCATGTGTAAATTGATTAATTTGAGGCCCCTACTTGCAATTAGGGTTAGGGTTATAATTTTAAGACTTCGGTCTCTAATATTTTAAAATTCATCCAAATTGGGTCTTTAAGTTTTTGGGTTTAATAATTCATTTCCTAAAGTTTTAAAAATTATTTAATTTGGGCTATTAAAGTTCTGAATTTTGTAATTAAATCCCTCAAAGTTTAATAATTAATTCAAATTGGCCCCCAAAGTTTTAATTTGTTCAAATTGACCCCTAAAGTTTTAAATTTATTAATTTTTCCCCTTTAAATTTTTAAATTATTAACCTGCACGCCCTTAAAGTTTAAAACGAAATAAAATATGCAAAATTGGTGATTTTCTTTCTCAAATTTTGGTACTAAAGACTCTTTCAAGAGGTATAGTATTCGAAAGTGAATTAATTGAAGCAACATTTTGCCAAAGTAACCTCTCTTGTGAAAATTAATTAATTTAGAATATTAAAAGATGTTTGTGTATGCCTTATTGATGTGAATATTGATCAACCCAAAAGAAGGTCAATATTTATGTGAATTGGCGTGTGCCTAAGTTAATAAGTATGTGGCAATTATTTGGTTTAATGTGTGATCAATAAATCGGTTCAAAGAAAGGTTTATTGGCTGATATATTATTTTATCGTCAATGTTTGATCACTACACCAAGAGTACCACTTATAAGTCAATATTTCTGTCCAAAGACTAAATATTGATGTTGTGCTAGGTATCTTGTGATGGGCCCTACCATTATTTGAGATTATTATTATTATTTGCATATTAAAGATATTCGTGTGAGCTATTCTTAACAATTGTACTCTAATTTAATTTCAAGTTCTGCTGCTAATATCTCTAATAGCATCAATTCAATTCCCAAGTTAAATGGCACAAATTTCAGGGCATGGCAAGAGAATGTGATGATTGTTCTCAGAGTCATGAACCTAGACCTAGTTTTACGAGTTGATCAACCTGTTGCACTTACTATAAGAGTACCTTTGATGACAAGAAAAAGATGGAAAAATGGAAACGATTGAACCGTATAAGTTTAATGGTCATGAAGTTTGCTATTTGAGAAGCATTCCGAGGCACTATGTCTGATAAGGTGACTACAGCTAAAGGTTTCCTTAAGGACCTTGAGAAGAGGTTTGCCAAGAATGAAAAGGTTGAAACAAGTACACCTTTGGTAAACCTTGTCTCAATGAGGTATAAAGGAAAAGGAGACACATGGGGGTACATCATGGAAATGTATCATATTACTTCAAAACTAAAGTCACTCAAGCTGGATTTATCTGAAGACTTGTTAGTGCACTTTGTTCTAATATACCTTTCGGTACATTTTAGTCAATTCAAGGTGAGCTATAACTATCAAAAGGGATCCCTTAATAAGCTCATCTCATACTGTGTCCAAGAAGAGAAACGATTCAAGCATGAAAAGAAAGAAATTGCTCATTTAGCCACCACCTCCAAGGACAAAAGAACGCGAAAAAGAAAATTAATAAGGAAGTTGTGGATACAATATCACAAAAGAAACAACATAAGGAATCAACTGAGAAGGGTTGTTTCTTTTGTGGAGCTGCAAGTCATAAGAAAAAGAATTGTTCCAACTAACACGCATGGCATGTCAAGAAAGATATTCTTCTTCATTTGGTTTGTTCTAAGGTTAATTTAACTTTGGTACCTAGATATACATGGTGGATAGATTCTGATACAAAAACTCACATTAGTATGTCTATGCAAGGTTACTTGAGTTGTCGAAAACTAAGTGATGATAAAATATACATCTATGTTGGCAACGGCAAGACATTGGAAGTAAAGGCAATAGGAAAATTTAGATTATTATTAAAAACAGGATTTTATTTGGATTTCAATGAGACATTTATTGTACCGTCTTTTAGATAGAATTTGATTTTTATTTCTGCTATGTACAAATAGTTATTCTTGTTCTTTTGGGAATGAAAAATTTAGTTTGTTTCAAATTCAAAATTGGTCTGTTCTGATTCTTTATCAGGTTACGATAATCTTTATTTAATTGATACAGTTGCTTCCTTTAATGAATTCTTGCATGTAAATACTCAAGATGTAAAGCAAAAATTAACTGATGAGAATTCTGCCTCCTTGTGGCACAAGAGATTAGGTCAATCTCCAAGAAGAAAATTGAGAGACTTGTGTCTGACGAGATTCTCCACCCTCTTGATTTCACAGATTATGATTCATGCGTCAACTGTACAAAGGGAAAACAAATCAATAAAAGGAGATTTCAAACCAACAGGACTTCGAACGTCTTAGAACTTATACATACAGACATTTGTGGACCATTCCCTACGGGTTCTTGGATGGTCAACAATATTTTATAACGTTCATAGTTGTCTTTTCAAGAATGGCTATATATATTTCATGCATAAAAAATCACAATCACTGGATGTGTTCAAAAATTATAATGCTGAAGTTGAGAATCAACTCGGCAAAAGGATTAAAAGTATCAGATTTGACCGTGGGGTGAATACTATGGCATATATGATGGTTCAGGTGAACAATGTCCAAGACTATTTGTTAAATTCCTAGAGGAATGCGGTATCGTCCCATAGTACACTATGCCAAGTTTGCCCACTATGAATGGTGTTGCTGTGAGACGAAAAAATGCTTAAAGACATGGTGATGAGTATGGTTAGTCATTCCTTATCAAAATCTCTCTGGGATGAAGTATTAAAATCCACAGTGTATATATTCAGCAAAGTTCCAACTAAGTCTACTGATAGAACTCCTTAAGAGCTTTGGAGGAGCAAGAAGCCTAGTTTGAAGCACATACACATTTGAGAGTGTCTAATTGAGGCAAGGCCTTACAAGCCAAATGAACAAAAAAAAAAAAAAAAAACTGGACGTAGGGACCATCAGTTGCTATTTTATTGGATATTTTGAAAGGTTTAGGGGTTACATGTTTTATGATCCCACATCTAAGGTAATTTTCGAGATAGAAAATGCTCGATTCTTTGAAGATGTTAAGTTCGCGAGGGAAGAAAGGGTTACAACTTTCATCAAGTGATCATCTCATTTGGTTTTGAGATGAATTTGGTCGATTATTGTATATACCACAAGTTTAGTGGGAATAAGTATATTTTTCTGGTTTTATATGCCGATGACATTTGCTTGCCAACAACGATATAGGCTTGTTGTATGAAACCAAGAGATTTCTAGCAAAGAATTTTGAGACGAAAGATCTTGATAACGCCTCTTTTGTATTAGAAATTCAAATACACCGAGATTGTTCTCAGGGTATTCTCGAATTATCATAAAAGAGTTATATTAGAAAAGTACTTAAAAGATATGGCATGTAAGATTGTAAACCAAGTGACACCCCTGTGGCTAAATGAGGCATGTTCAATTTAAGTCAATGCCCTAAAAATGATTTGGAAATTAGAAATGCAGAAGATTCAGCTATAGGGAGTCTGATGTATGCTCATGTTTGTACGCGTCCGAATATAGCATACATTGTTGGGATGTTAGGGATATATTTAAGTAACTTGGGAATCGATCGTTGGAAAGTAGCCAAATGGGTCATGCAGTATTTTTACAGAATAAAAGACTACATACTCACATACTGGAGATTGGATCAGTTAGAGTTCATCGGTTATTCTAATTTCGATTTCGCGGGATGCCAAGATAGTAGGAGATCCACTTCAGGCTATATTTACCTACTTACTGGAGGTGTTATTTATTGGAAGAGTGCTAAGCAGATACTCATAACTACTTCCACCATAGTAGCGGAGTTTATAACATGTTATGAGGCATCAAATCATGGAATATGGCTGCAAAATTTTGTCACTGGATTGGGCATTTTGGATAGTATAGAATGATCGCTCAAGATTTTTTTGACAATAAATCAATAGTGCTGTATTCCAATAACAACAGGAGCTCAACGAAGTCAAAACATATAGAGATCATGTTCCTGGCTAATAAGGAAAGAGTTCATAGTAGATAGGGGTCAATAGAGTATATCAGGACAAATTCCATGGTTGCAGATTCGCTTACTAAGGATTGATACCCAAGGTCTTTCGTAAGTACACTGCTCATATGGGTATAATGTCTCTTGAGGATGTCTAATTTCAGTGGGAGTTTATATTTTTACTTTTCATATTGGACACTTGTACTGTTATTTTGGATATGGTTAAAGTTATTTTCAACTTTGGTTTATTATCTGTGAACTTGTTTGAAAATAATCTCACTAAAGTATTAAGGTTGACCAATTAGAAATAGGTATGTTAAGATCACATCACATGTAATTTCCATAGTACACATTCATGCTTAATCCATGTTATTCAATTATATCGATATACGTGACCATTGATAGATTTAGTTATGATGAAAGTAGCGAAGTCGCTCTGATCCTATGTTGATATAATTGAAGGACCGGATTGTTTGAGGATGCATTTGGTAATGATAGCAAAAGTTTGAGTACTCATAAGGTTATGTTTAATGCACAATTCTAATGTGACATATATAGCCAAAGTGGGAGATAGTAGGGAAAGATCCGATGATTTTACGGTAACAATTCTCCTACAGCTAAATCATTACCTCACTTATATGTACGCCATATCTCAAAAAGATGCCTTTAATTGAAAAATAAAATCATTGTATTTTTTATTACTCGAATCTAGGCCTTAGCATGTGAATGACTTCGAAATTGACCATCTTCATTTTCATTCTTATCGAAAATGTCATAATCACAGACATTGGCATAGAACAATTTGCCTTTATGATAGCCGATAAGTGTTAAACAGGTTGAGCTGAACTACTCGACTCGCCTTTCATTGGACTCAGCTACACGAGACTACTTGCTTCATTGATCAATTCTCTCCTTGGTGGGGCGTCCGAGCCTGCTTGCAGCTCATTAGCCTTTTTTTTATAATAACTAGTCGCTATCACGTGCGTTGTATGAATTTTGTATTTATCGTATTTTTATTAGTGTATGAATTTTAGTTTTTTGAAAAGTTTTTGAAGGAATATCTAAAAATATTTTCATGATATAAGAAAATAATTGGAAATTATTTTTACAATTGTATAGTAGTATGTTATCTAGAAAAAATATGCTTGTATATTTCATGTTTGAATAAGAAATATACAAACTATTTTTGTTGATATGATTGAATTGAATGTGAAGATTATATTTCTAAATTTTGTGTAATTCAATATTGTAAAATTGAGAAAAAAAAAACTCTTCACACAGTGCGGAAAGACTTCAACCAAGTGCGGAGTAAAAATAAAAAATAAAAAATGTACGGAGAGCAAAAAAAAATGCGGAGAGAGTTGAACTATTTGCGGAGAGTTGGTGCAGAATAAATAAATAAATAAAAATAAACATAAATTCCACATAGTGGTGCGAAGAGATGACAAACTAACTCATGGAGTTTATATATACTAAAAAATTTTTTTTTTTATGTTTTTGACATGATGCGTGTGTGGAAGAATATTTGTTAATTATAATAAAAAAAATTCTTCACAAAATGCAAAAAATAGAAATGCATAATAAATCTTCTTATTATGCTAATAAAATTACAATAAATTTTTGTGTACAAATAACATAAAAAAATTATTATTATTTTCAACAAAAAAATACATTTAAAAATTAGCAATTTCATAATCACTTTTTTTTTAATTCTCGAAAATGGAATTATAAAAAAGGAAGCAATATTGAATTACAACATTTAATACTCAAGAAATTCAATATTAAATAAATTTTATACATTTATAACAAATTATAAATCAACTTACCGTATTTACAGGCAGCTTATCGTATATACTGCCTACCGTATTTGCATGATACCGTCTTTGCAAATAACTTACCGTATTTGCAGTCTACTGTATTTGCAAACAACTTACCGTATTTGCACATTACCGTATTTGCTGCTTACTGTATTTACAACTTATCGTATTTGCAGCCTACCGTATTTGCAGACAACTTATCATATTTGTAGCTTATCGTATATGCTGCCTACCATATTTACAGCTTACTGTATTTTTATATACCAATTTTTGCACTTACAAATACCGAAAATGTAAAACACCGCACATTCACTTACCAAATTGAATTTCAAAAAAAATTCAAAATTTTTATTTTTTCAACATAAGCATAAAATAAATATTAAATATATATGAAGCTGGGTGGTATGACATTATCAATATCACCTTCTTTGAAATTGTCATCTATAGAATTTTTTTAAAAAAATAATTACTATTTAGTCTAAAAAAATAATAATAATATAGGTGTGGAGTGTGTGAGGATACTCTGCACAGCAACCTGCGGAGTGTCCGCACCAAGAGTGCGGAGCGTCCGCACCAAGAGTGCGGAGCCCGCACGCACGTCCCACGATTAATTTTTTTTAAATTACTAATTAGACTAAATGCATTAATTACTATTAATTATTTTTTTAAAATATTCTTTAGATAACAACAAATCTTTTGGTTGGTGAAAAAATAAATGAAATAATAATGATTTATAAAACCAATTATTGCAATCAAAATTTTTGTTTCATATGGTGGCAAAGTCAAGTAATTCAAGTGAAACTTTTTAAAAGTTTAACGTGAATAAAAGAGGAAAGAAAAAAAACAAAAAAGGTCATTCTTCCTTTCGTTTTATTTCTTTACTTTCTTTAGTAAAGTTTAGTTTTCTTTCACAGTTGCATTCTTCATTTTTCATCCCAAAATCTAAGGAAAACAAATTACAAAGTAATTGTTTTGTTTTCAGGATTTTTTCTTTATTATTTTTTTGTAGTTAATTTGTTTTCTTGTTGTGAACGTGAAAAATTAATTTTCTACAGATTTTTGAGATTTTTGTTGTATTAACATGGTGTAGAAGAAAGAGTTTTTAATCTGTGGATATATTTGTCAAAGAAAGAGTTTTTAATCTATGGATATATTTGTCAAAGAAAGATTTCAGAGTTTCTAATCTGTGGATCAATTTGTTCATGAAATATGTTTTATGTTAAATGATACCACATCTCCAAAATATGCATACTTCTCAATGTCTTTGTCATCAACCCAAAACATATTTCTCTTTAATATCAACCAATCCCTCCAAATCTCATGTGATTAACTAGAATTATATATGCTGAGGTAAATTGCTTTATATTAGTTCTATGAATAAAGCGGAAAATATTTGTATAAGAAATGTTTTAATTTTTATTTGTAATTCAAATAGTTTGTAAATAAGTTTTGTTATTTCATGCAGATGTCTCTAGATTATGTGTTGTCTCAAGACCAATGGTTCTGTGCTACTGTTTGTCAATATCAAAATCATCAATATGTTAGAGATTTGATAGAATTGTTACAAGCAGACGAACAAGCATTATTAATGTGCAGTAATTTTCATGGATTTCTATATGAATTTATGTATAGAGACGAAGTGCAACAATTTAGTAGCAAGTTAATACATGAATTTGTAATGAGGATTGTCAATTCTGGTAAAAACAACGAAGTATGGGTAAGACTTGATGACTATCTTGCCCATTTTGGAATGCAAGAATTCTGCTTAATCACTGGACTACCTTGTCATGAACCATCTGTTAATCTTAACTCTAGTAATCCTCGACTTAGAAGCCAGTAATTTAATGGTGTGAAAAGGATTTCTATGAGAATGCTCCATGATGTCTTCAATTCATGTGAAGATCAAGAAGATAAATTCAAACTTGAATTGGTTATGTTGATAGAGTGTATTATCAAACCAACTGAAAGACATTAATTATAGAATGTTGGGTATGGTTGAGCAGCTTGACGATTTTTTTTATTTTTTTGGGTATTCATGGGTCCAAAAGGCATATTTTGTTTTGTTGAATTCATTGCAACAATCATACTTTGAAAGAATAATAAGAATGCAACAAGCTAAACAAAGGGAGTGTAAATATTCATTACATGGATATCCTCTTGCTTTTCAGGTATTTGATTTTCACTAAATTTTTATCTTTTATTTAGTTTAATTTTGTATATATTTAATATTTACCTTTAATTTCATTTTGCAATTTTGGATATATGAAGCATTTCCCAAAATTGGAAAGAAATTTGGACGAAAGAGATACAAGGCATTACAAATTCCAAGAATGTACAAATGGAAGTCGAGGCAAACATTGACAGACAAAATTGTAAAACAATATTTGTCTACACACGAGGTATCATAATTACACGAAAATTTATACTTCTAATTATTGTACTATACTATAGTATAGAATTCTAAAAATGTTATTACGTTTATAGATTCGAGTGTTTGCAGTATTGCACCAATGGAAGAAAAATTGCAGACATTGTGGTACACAACTCTATCATTACCGTTGGACAATAAACATGCAATATTAGATGGCATTTTCGGGGGGGAGCTTGGTAACATTGTACCACAAATTTCTCATAACAAGCAAACAATTAATGCTGATGATGCTGGTACTTCCAAAACATACCTTTCAGTTGGAGCGAAGCCTAATTATATTTCTGTTGTTCACTATAATTATGTCACAAAAGAACATATGGAAGAAATGTTCACTACACATAAACAAAATGTATCTAGTCTGTATGATGACTTGAAAGCACACATGGTGGAAGAATCAAGAAAACAACAGGATGAATATCTTGAAAATCAGAAGGGAATGTTTGAAGAACAGCAAAAATAGCATGAACATCAATATCAACAGCTGCACTCTACTTATCAATTGGGTATGGAATCTGCATATATGGATTATCAAGCTTTCTACTAGGATTTTTTTGGTCAACAGATGGCTGAACAATCAAGAAAAAAAGAAAATAATTATCAAGCAATTGTTGATAATCAGAAAGAATTTTTTTCAGCAACAAACAAATTGCATGAAGATCACCATCAGGAAATGCAATCTCACATGCAATCTTACGTGGACAATAGTTTAACTTTGATGAGATCTTACTTTGAAGACAAAACAACAACATGTTGAATAGAATGGATGATATGGAAGCTATTGTTGGTTGTTTACAGGAAGATATTCCTGGCTCCAGCAGTCATATTCGTGGCAAGAAAGTAACATCTGAACAAACTCCTCAAACTGAAATGTCCACAGAAGAGATGAATAATAGCAAGATAAAATCTTCAGATTTTCCTCTCGAAAACTATTCTATAGAGATGTATTTATCAGTTCATCAATGGGTAGTGGTGAATACATCGGGATAAAAAGTCTAACTTATTAGTTATATTGTACTTATTTCACATTGATATAAACTATCATCTACAGTACATATTGGGACGTTGGAGGCAATATGTATGGAAGAGAAACACTATACAATATACTTGAAGACAAAGATATCAGTACTGCAGTTAGTAAAGCTCACAAATTATAATTAATTTCAATTTACATTTGACATATAATTTATATCTATTTATTGTATTAGACTATAAAGATGGAGTTGAAGTTATTAAGGTAATTGATTAAAGAAGGCTCTACTCTCTTCTCTAAACAATATGGAATTTTGGACTTCAATTTCGAAGTTGAATGCAATCACCGATTGATGTAGCAAAGAACTTTAAAAGAAGGAAGTTCTAGTGCAGATCATCGTCAGATAGACTTGACTATATTAAAAAATTACATAAGTGGCAATCTGCCAGAGCACAGTCATCCATGAATAGCATACAATTATTTATTAATTCCATCTTCGTATCCAGACGATTAAAATTGTTATCTTGTTGTTGTTGATTTTCGTCAGTGAAAATTTTAGATATATGATTGTAGTAATGATGCCCACACACCAACAGAAATCAGGAAACAAGTACATACAGTATATGAAATACTTCAAATATTATTGACAAGTTCTGAATTTTGTTCAAGCAGACCTGATTTAAGAAAGTACAGAAACAAGAGGCTTAAATTGGAGATTATATCTCACTTGCCTTGCGCAAATAATGGGTAAGTATTTAAGGCATTTAAATTGTTTATTACTTACTACTATATTGAATTATTCTTTTAATTTCGATTTCTATATTCTTTATTACTTTAGTCTAACAAAAAAAATTTGTACGTAGGCCAAACTATCGACTTTTTCTCCTCAAATACATATAATGCTTTCTTCTAAAGTATCCATTAGAGACAGTTGATTTGGAGAGAATGAGGATATATAGACGGAAAATTGTGGCTGACGTTTGTTACAATGAATATTTTTTGAATCCTTGTAGATCGTGATTGTAATTGTAATTGTGATATAAAGGATAATTTAAATATACATCCTCAATGTTGAGAAGGATTGCTATGAAATAAGTAAGTTTTTTATCAATTTGAAATTATTTTTCCTTCTTGTTTTTTAATTCATATACATATAAAAAGAAAGAATAATAGGAATATAATTATATGGTGAGGAATTCTGTTCTTTGATTAGTATTTTGTGGGTGTAAACATATATTTGATCGATTAAACTCTTATTCTTATTGCTAGAAAAATTGGAAATTTCATACTTTAGTCTTTGAAATTTTTTGGAATCCAGGACTAATCGAAAGTAAATGAAAGACAGAAAATATAAATGTTTTAGAAGCCGTTCACATTTGTGAAATTACATACTTTGTTATCCAACTATATAATAGAGTTGAAGCATAAATAATGTAAGTATTAGCCTACATACATTATTTGTCAACAAGAATGTGCTTGGCAATTTTCAAATAAAATTATACTAATGAAGAAAACAAAAGTCAAGACTAATTCGTCGTCAAAAATAGAAGTTCCTTACAAAATATAAACGTCTTGATTAATGTTGTTGACATTTTTCATTATCGTTGTTGATATTTATGAAATTACTTGCTATCCAACCATATAAAAGAAATGATGTAAGTATCAGTTTACAGACATCATTTGTCAACAACAGCAGCTTGAGACTTTCGAAAGAAAATTACTAACCAGGAAAAGAGAAGCCAAGGCTAATCCCAATCAGAAATAGCAAAATAAACACTTCAATCATAGTTTTTTTAATCTATCTTTTGTTTTGGAACCAAAAGATCTCTGCAAGACACATCCAAACTACTGCTTTCATCATATGGAACACTCCCTTCATCTGATGATTTGAAGAGGGCTTTCTTGGCTGGAGGCGACAAATTCTCTTCAGAATCTAAAGAGTGTATGTAAATATCTTTCCCGCGTGATTTAACATCAACATTTGCTTGGTTTTTTCCTCTTGGACTTGTCTGGTCTAGATCTTCTAGATTTGTCACAGAGATAATGTCAAATTTATAGCTCGATGAATTAGACTCAGTTTGGAATGCTTTTAGGTAGAATGCTAGTTGTGTTTTTGCATTTTCTCGACGACATCTTCAAAGTATGCTTTTTGTGAATCCTATATGTTAATGTTGATTCATCAATTAATATTGTTTTAGCAACATGTTTTAGCGCTGCAAAATATTGAAGTTACATTAAAATTCTTACAAAATTAGTTTGTTCCATCAAAGATTGTGCACTTGTAAATAAGAGCTTCTCGGCTGCTTCACCAATTGCACTTGCATTAAGCGAGCCTGTAACATCTAACAACTACACATATACTCGAGCCCTAAAATATAATTGGTGTATGCACTCACAAATGATCGAGACAATTAAAGAAGACATATATATCGATATAATAAAGTAAAATATACCGAGGAATAGCTTTAGACTTTGGATTCTTGCAAAAAATACAGATACAACTTTCTCCAAAATCAGCATTTGATCATCTATAACAGTTGTTGCAAGCCATGTACCAAGATTTGTTATCAATTTTGTCTATAATTGCTGTGCCATTTACCCAATAAAACTTTCGCTGTGTCAAAACATAGAGGGTGTCAAAACTGAAATAAGGAATATGTATATACATTTTTTTATATGTATATATATAAAAAACTTGTCGTAAATACCATTACTAATAAGAGACATCCTTGAAGATTTTGAATAAGAGTGAATTTATTTCGCATATGTGGAGAAAATTTTGCGGGGCTTCTTTCCATGTATGGTTTTTTCAATATCAAATCATCTATTTTCATTGAATTTTCTTTAACCCTAGTAAACGTAGTAAATAATGTGAAATAACCTCAAGAAACTATCCCTAGTGGCGAGGGAATAGAAAGAAAGAATAATAAAATAAAATCAATTTATTTTACATACTATTCCGTCATCTCTTTTACTTCGATGAAAGGTGTATTTATGAAAAAAGTAGTATGGACTTTTGTGGACAATTTCAAACCTACATACATGTGCAAACTATCACATATATATGTTGTATTATATGCTAATGTAATGTAAAACATACCAGCAATTAAACACCTAGCACATACGAAAGAAAGACGTAACTCTGAGACGTATTGCAAAGATGATTGGCTTTTTCTTAATATTCTCCGCTATTACTACACATTCTCTATCAACAAAGGAATCCCAAAATGTAAGCACCATTGTTTTGAAATTTTTGTCCGAAATTGTTCTACACTATTTGGAGCACTAAAAAGGAAAAAAAATCACTTTTGTGCAAGAGAAATAAAATGGTTTAAAGTTAAAAAAAAATTAGATAAAATCGGTGAATGGTAAGTTATATATAAGTACATTCTTTATGTATTGAAATGGATTAGTCTGAAATTTATAAGTACATGGGAATGGGAATAGATTAATTTACCATGGGTATATATATATATATTTAGTAAATAATAATTTCAATCCAAAAGAAAACAAAAGAAAAAAAATCTAAAAGAAAATTTTTTTTTTGCTTCGCACAGTGCGGAGAAGTTCCTTTGCACGGTACGGAGCAAATGCTCCACACGCCTGTGCGGAGCAAGCGTGCGGAGCAACTCCAACAAGTACTCCGCACTGTGCGGAGTATTTTGCTCCTTTTTTTCCCCTTTCGTTTTGATTTAAATTTTGATTTACTAAATTATTAATTGAATTGTTTAATAATTGTTTTACTGATTAATTAAATAATTTGATTAATATATTATTAGCCAATTTTTTTCAATCTTAATCATAGCAAAGTTGTTCGCACTTAACCAAACCATAATAAAATTTCTCCGCACAGTGTGGAGCATTCTAGCTAATACTTCGCACTGTGTGTAGCATTTGCGTGTTTTTTTTTTTGACAATTTAAATTATTAAATGTTTACTTTGTCAGTAAACAAACAATCGATTGCCATATTAGACCATATCAAACCAATTGGATAGTTTTATTATATAACTAAACTATTCTATTATTAATTACATAAAATTGTACTTTTATTTCTTCTTAATCTCATTAGTCTTTTTTTTTTATTTTTTTATTTCAACACTTTACATCTTAGTAATAAAATTTATTTTTAACTAAATCTAGCAGTATCTAAAAAATAATCCGGGAAGAGTGTTTTGTCTAAAGTACTTTGTCCCTTTCTTACTTCGTCTATTCCTACCCAGGCGTGCGGATGCTCCGCATAATGCGGAGCAATTCCAACAAGTACTCCGCACTGCGCAGAGTATTTCCTTCCTTTTTTTCTCTCTTGTTTTGATTTAAATTTTTATTTACTAAATTATTAATTTTTAATTGTTTAATAATTGTTTTACTGATTAATTAAATAAAGACAGGGAAATTAACCAGATGCCATCCAAAAAATAACTTAACAATTCTTTGTAAATCTCGAAACCCAAGCTACAGCCTTAGCATCGACAACCCACAATCCATCACTTTCATCACTAGAACACCACGCAAATCACAGCTTCTTTCTCCAAATCCTAATCCATCGCCTGTTGCATCTCGACCGCTCCATCCCCTCTAAAATACACAGAAACCCAACCCAAACAGTAACCCGTCGAAAGTCAAATTAAAAAACCTATAAAACTTCTTCTTATTTTTTTATTTATTTATTTTGTAAATTTTAAAAAATTGGAAGAAAAAACTGAAGTACTAACAGGAAACCCTTTAGAAAAATTTATATCAAACCTTTTGAAGAATTCCTCACTCTTTTTCTCTTAAAGAAGTTGAAGAAGAAGCTCAATGCATTGTCAACTCTTGAGCAGACTGAAAGGTAAGTGTTTCCTATGCTTTTGTTTATACCGGAGAAAAAGAAAAATAGAGATGGTGTTGCAAGAAAGCAAGCAATACACTGGTGGTACCAAAAAGATATTTTTTTTAGTAAAAAGTAGGTTGTAAATAATACTGAACCAGTTTATGAATAGTGCATAATCAATTGAAGAGTGAAATAGGAAGTGCAAAAATGAACAGTGAATTGGCTATTCTCTCTTCTGTGAGAGAGAGAGAGAGAGAGAGAGAGAGAAGGGAAAAAAACCTAGTGAGGGATTGTGTAATAACTTATGAATTTAATTTTGTAAATTTTGCTATGTTTTTTATAGAAAAGAAATTGGTAAGAAGAATGTATAACATTAGTAGTTAAGAAAACTACAATAAATGCAACATCTGTAGAATTAGATTGTATCCATTTATTTCTGTTATCTTCATTATTTTAAAATAATGAGCATGTTTATGGTGCAAATGTAGGTTAAAAATTATGAAAAAGGAACTAACAATTTTTTAACAACTGGACATCCATAACTAATAATTTTAATGAATCAAAGAAAGTACCATATTGACAAACTTTTTTAACATGGTGGAAATTCGTTATCAAGAAAGAGAAGCATTTGTCATCAATACATAGCCACAATTAGAAGCTCAACAAACTAACTTTGAGATTCGTTAACCCACTTCAAAACCTCCAAGTTGAATGGTAAAGAAATTAACCCGCAAGTAAATCAGTGTCTATGAAAGACCACTTCGAAGCAAATGTTATAGCAATAGTTAGTCGTGCATTAAAAATCACATATCAACATTTTACTCATAAACAATTTGCTAGATAATAAGTCAAAAGTATTTGGTTGCACTTCAGATTGTAACTTTTCCCTAAACTAAGAGAATTGAGAAATTAATATCCAACATTTTAATTCATTAAAAAAAGACAATTTATTAATAACAACATTCTGATATTCTCGTGAGCTAAACATCAAAAGGTGATCTCATTATGGTATTTATGAACTTCACAAAATGAAAAAAAAAAAAAATTCAAATATGATATGGACATTAAAGATTCTATAATTTAACTGATTTTTATTTATCTACATTTGAAATAATTTGCCCTTATAGCTCACATTGTTGCTTGAAAGAGCCTCCATAAATATTGATACAACTTATATTGGAGGATAAGAATCTAGCATGATATTACAAGAATTTGCTAATTAAAATTTTTGAAAACGACTATAAATTATCGCTAAATAAAAGGAAAACTAAACCAAGAAATATTACGTAGTGGGTGTGATATTACTTGCCTAGTAGTCCCCAAGCCCAATATTATGTGGAATATGGTGCAATTATAGGCATTATTGTGTCCATGAGCAGTATCAAACCCATAAATGATAGGAATCACTAGACGTGTAGATAGAGACCCCCTTGGAAGCCATTCACCAAGTTAACCCAGTTTACAGCGGTATCATGTGGAAGTGGTATACTTCCACCACCACTTAATATGCTCCCTGCATAAATGTGCTTTTATAAGAAGTATAAAATATTAATTATCCTTTTACTTTTAATAAACACTACCAAAGGACAAAAACATCCTGTAGTCTTATACTCATGACAAGGCAGATAGATTTTCGTAAACTATAATCAACAAGATGTACACATTTGATGAATCGTATCAAAAAACGTTTGATATTATGCAAGTAATATCACAAGGACATGCCTCATTCGTTCAAATTAGAGAAAATGGAATCTGCACAAACCTGTGGGTCACTATACTTTCTTTCTCCATTTAGTGAGCAAAAATATGAAATTGCGAGCCTTATATTCATTTCTTACTTCCTAATGAAATAATAATACAAAATGTGCATGTAAGCAAAATGTAGATTCTTTTCAAGTTTACAGAATATATTTACAATCACAAGGTCGCAATAGAACGACAAATTTGGGGGAAGGTGTAAAAATGCATATGATGCTCATTCTTCAGAACAAGAGTTGATATGCAATAAAACAAATGGAAGTCAGATTTAAAAGCTCTATATGTTAGTTCTTAATGAAGTTTCTCTAATGACAACTTCAACAAGGATGAAGTCAAGTGCAAAATTATCAAACCTTGTGTTACTTTGTAATTTGAACTGCTACAAGAAGTAGTATTTATGTCTTGTTAACATATTAGGTTTGTCAAACTCTAAGACACATAAACAAAAAGAAAAATCTTCATAATTTCTTACAATCTTACCATCTTCGGATCTCCCATCACACCTTTCAAGGTTACTACCAACAATATTTCCAAGCCAAAAATGAAATACACCCCAATTTTTTGCCTGCTTGAGAAAGCTTAGTGATGGCAATGGGTCGAGCCGAGCCGGCTCGGCCCTTTAACCCACGAGCTCGTGAGTTCACGAGCCACGAGCTTGTGGGCCGAACTGAGTCAAGCCGAGCCCACGAGCCGCTCGCGAGCTCTTGATTTTTTTAATTTTTTTTTTTGATAAATTTGCACATTTTGAACCTTTTTTTAAAAAAAAAAATCATATTTTTTGACGAGCCCACGAGCTCGGCTCATCAAAAAGGCTCATGGGCTCGTCAAACCCACGAGCCGGGTTTTTACGAGCCGAGCGGCACCGCTCGGCTCGTTTGACAACCCTAAGAAAGCTACCATTTCAAGTGGATAAATATAGAACACATAAACTATGCTAAGCAAAGACATTTTTATGTATCAATGACAAAAGCAATTTTAAGAACTTATACAACTGTCTGAAAATATGCAACTCTCAATTTGAATCCCACAAAACACACTCTTTAAGTTTTCTAAGCAATATCTACCTGCGTAATAAGAACAAAAGCCACATTTTTAACCCCGACCACATCAGTGCCTAAGTTGGAACAACGTACACACAGATTCACATAAAAAAAGAAATGCAGCAGTCTCATTTAAGTTAGAGACAATAGTCCCATCAAAGGTAGATTGATTCATAATAAAAGCCTAATGAGCTTATTGAGTAGCTAATAATACGCTAAAAATACAACATATTAGATAAAGAAAAAATTGTATAAACGACCAAAAGAGTAATCCATAACACACCAGAAGCTGCTGGTCTCTGAATTAAATGCAATATAATTTTGAAAAGATGTTCCAAAGTATATCCATTATAAGAATGCCTGGCTTTTACTTTTTCATTGATCAACATAAATAAACTAAAAGAGTACAAGGAATTCATTAACAAAAATAGGATAAATAAGAAAAGTGAAGAAAGAGAGAATATTTATGCAATAAAAAAGTCTACCTAAATGAGCAAAGCAAATGATGGTTAAAGTGGTCCTATTATGTACCTTTAGCTAATAAATTCTGCAATAACTTTAGGAGAACCTTCATTTTATAGTTCAACACTTATTGATCCTTTTGAGGTATTTATTTATCTACTAACACATACATATGTTAAAATCACCACGAAGAGAAAAGGGAAAGAACCAAAATGAAGATAGAAAAACCTAAGAACAAATGGTCGATTTATTACCCGCAAGTGGACGGGATTGTCAACCAGTAATATAATAGTGTGTAGAGTGTCGAACCAACGAGAACTATGTGTTTGATCTAGCTAAAATTAATAATACCCTTAATCGAATAGTAAAATCAAGTTATGACTAAATAAAATTAAATCTAGCAAAAATCTAGCAACTAAATTGAAAGCAAAGTAAAAATTTATCAGATTCGCGAGAAGTATTGCTAAGATGTGAAATCCCCCTTTCTAATCCATTTTAGTTCGATAATTTAAATTGACAATTGGAAATCATGCTTGTTGGTTAACGTTCCTGTTTCATTTAAAAGCTTCTCTTGATAACAATTAAATCTAATCCTACACGCGATTTTCCTATATCTCTATGAAAAATACGAACGTGCAAGAAAGCATTAACGAGCTAGAACATCTTTAACAACCATGTGAAGTATAGAGGTATATCTCTATCTTCTATCGAACCTCACAATGTTTATTATTACAAGCTAACGATCATATTATCTCTCTCGATGACATTAAAATCCAAGAACAATTCAACTATTGGTCAAGTAATTGAAAAGCAATTTAAACCATAATAAAAATCCAAGAATTCAAACAAATTTAATGTCAATTTAATTATTTAAACCAAAAATTCATGACAAGGATTCATCACATCCTAGCAATAAAAATAAATTAGCCACACATGATGTTTGAATTAAACAAATAAAGTTTGAACGACATCACCGAATAATTGACAGAACGTGAATAATTTCCAAAGTAAATCTCCGTCTGTCTCTTTTTATTCCAATGGGCTACCTCCTTTTTGTATCTTTTTCTCCCCAAAAAGTTGCTACCAATGTGTTATATTTCAGCCAAAAGCAACCCTCCAAAAACAGCCCCCAATTCAATCTCCAAATCTGGCCTTTGCTGTGCGTGTATGTGTACATATCAACCCCAAGAGGCTATTATCTATGTATATAAAATCAATTCCAGCCTCCTATGTACGTGTACAATAATCAGTCCCCACAGTGGCTGCTAATGCTTGATTTTATAATCCTCACAGCAACTTTAATGCTTTAACTTGTGCAAATTCCAGCCCATTTTTTAATAAAATTCAGCCACCCTTTTCTCCAGCAAACTGTCTCCAATGTCTGTGTATATGTATATAATGTTTGCTGCCAAATTGTGTATAATTTTGTAATGAAATCAGCCGGAAACAACCCTTATGAATTTGTAGGCGTATGTGTATATATCTTCTTCCGTGCTGAACAATCCTTCACGTCACCGCCCAATGTATAAATATATAATATTGCGGCCCCTTTTTGTTTCTGTGCCAAGAAGCTGCCGCTTTTCTGTGTTTTTCTCCCCCCAACTGCCTTTTTGTTTGTGTAATGTATATATATGTACACCACACCATGCAGCCCTTTTTGCTATGGAAAGAGAATCCAGCCCACCTACCTTTTATTTGTGCCAATTGGGCGTCCAATTATAAATCACTTCCATTGCAAATCCAATTTCAAAGCCCAATATTATATAATAATCCTTTCCAAGGCCTCATTTCTTCCAAATATGCAATTTAGTCCTTCAATTCCCTTTTCATGCTAAAGTTTAGGATATAATTTGTCAAAAGAACCATCAAATATCTTTATTTTAGATATCAAATAAGTGTATAAAATACATTTATCAAATATCCCCAAACTTAAACATTTATTTGTCCTCAAATAAAACTATAAACTAAATAATAACCAACACACAAGTATGCAAAAATATTTGGTCGGACAGTTTAGCTTTTTACCACAAGAATTGAGATCACGGTATTAAATTTACAAACCATTTCAAAGTCACGATACCAAACCAATATCTACTTTTCAAATGCAAAACCGCCTGTGTGTATGAAGAATTAAGTAAACATTAATGACTTCACAAGTTGTTCACATTCCCGGCCCTCTATGGTCAAAGTTATCCTCACATCTCTCGTAAGATTTACACACCGCAAACTTATTCTTTTTCACTCTTTTCCCATCGTGTAATCTAAGGTTGAATTTTTTCATTACCATCCTCACCTTCTCCAATTCAGGTAAACGTCACTAACTGCAAGTCAACACATCAGTGAACAAGGATTCTCCAATTATTTGATTGCTTAGATTGCTAAGACTCAACTAGGCTAATTATCTTTCATCGAAAGTCAAATTCCCTCGAATAAGTGTTAGGCCTTAAAAAGGCATTTAGTGCAATTTATTATTATTATTTTTTTTAGCATTCCCCCTTAAGCTTTCTGGATGACCCTGTAGCAGGCTTTAGGCCGATAACTCCCAAGTCAGATGAGTGACTTTATGGCACCAAGTTTTGAGATACTCTTACAGGCTTAATAACCCGAGTTAAAAAGGTTTCAAAGAGAACAATTATTTGTTTATTTTTTTTGTTTTTTGATTTTTTTTTTTTTTTTGTAACTTCATCTCTGATTGCTTTCTAAATTACCCCTGTAGCGAGCTTTAGACCGATAAATCCCAAATCATATGACTTTAGGGCACCAAATTTTAAGATACCCTTACAGGCTTAATTGTTCGAGTCATAAAGGTTTCAAAGAGAAGTTTTAAATTTTAAAATATATGCCTTAATTAGTGCAATACCCTTTTATCATACACCTATTCAAGAAAACTGACCTTCAACTCAAGACTTTCACCCAATTTTATCATGTTCATCTCAGACAATCCGCAAAAAATCTTTTTTTTCCACACAAGGAATCCCTGACCTCATCCATATCTTCCTGCAAAAGTAAAATCACTCCAAACTGTGCTAAATTTGATCTAAAGATAATTAGTTTAGTATGATTTGGATAAAGCATGTATGTCTAACTAAACTAACCTATCAAGAGCATGAAACAACTCATTTCATTACAATGTCAAACTCAATTATAGTGCGTGTATGATATCAAGTTTTGCAAGGTTAAGTTTCAATCAGTCTAGTATGCAACCTCTCCACAGTTCATAAATCAACACTAAATCCTAAATTTAATCATCAATGTTGACTTAGAATGTCTAACTCACACAAGCACACAACTGAATAAAAGAGATTTTTTTTATTTTAAATTTTAATTTTTTTCTTTTTAGCTACAACAAACACACAAAAGCATTAAAAAAAAATACGAAAAACAAAGATTAATTAATTTTTTTTCACCCCCAAACTTAAAATCGACATTATCCTCAATGTTATAAAATATAAATAAGCACATAAAGGGATAAGGAAGAAGGTACTCTCCAAATATATTTTTTGAATGTGTGAGACCCTATATGTGAGGACTAGGCAAATTTTCCATTATGCTTTTCCTTTGGTTTTATGTTGGTTTGAGTGTTTTGTGATGTCATGTTTCTGCATATAGCAATTCAAGTCAAACATTAAAATTCAAATAACTTAAAACATGTGTTACTTAGCTCAAACAATCAAAATACCAAAAATAAATTAAGTGGCCTAAAGGGAGGATTAAGGATGGTGATACCCTACGAATTAAAACGTGCCTAAATCTAATGCAACCTAGTAATCAAAACAAATCTATATGCTATGCGACACAGAAAGCAAAATAAATAAAAGGGTTAGAAGTTGGGTTGCCTCCCAATCAGCACTTAATTTATAATCTTTAGCTAGACTGTATGGATGAATTGATTAAGGTGGCTTAAATAGGTTTTTGAACTTTTGCACTCCTTATAATTTTCGGCCTTGCATCCTCGTTTTGCCCTCCAAACCTTGAACCCTCCATTCTTTTCTCGTCTAACACTCACTAGATGTTTAGGCTCCGTCTCTCTCAAGCTTTGTTGCACCTTTGTAGCAATATACTTGCACTCTTCCTTTACCTTTTTGATGACCTCTTCGTGTAATGGATTCTCGATAGTGCTGTAGATCTTGAACTTCTCTTGCTTATCTTCCACTCTCAATGTCAATTCGTCACTTTCAAAGTCCATGATAGCTCGACTTGTTGATAGAAAGGATTTGTCCAAGATAAGTAATGCTGCATCCCATGGCTCCTCTATATCTAGGACAACAAAATCAATGGAAAATATGAAGATGCCCACTTTAATGAGCACGTTCTCAACCACTCCTCATGGGTATTTAATTAATCTGTCTGCTAATTGAAGGGAGATGGATGTGTCCTTTAGCTCTTCCAATCCTAATTTCCTGTATACAGAGAAAGGCATTAAGTTTATACTTGCTCCTGAATCACATAAGCAATTAAAATTCAAATCTTTTCCTATTGAGCAAGGTATTTTGATTCTCCCTGGTTCTTATAGTTTAGGAGGTAATTTATTCTGCAAGATGGCACTACATTCCTCATTTAACTTGATGGTCTCAAAATCTCTAAGCCTTCTCTTTTTTGATAGGATCTCCTTAAAAAATTTTGCATAGTTTAGTACTTGAAATAAAGCTTCAATCAATGGGATATTGACATGAAGTTTCCTGAAGGTATCCAAGAACTTTGCAAACTGTTCTTCTAGCTTCCTTTTTTGCAGTCTCTGTGGAAATGGGACTGGAAGCACTTAAAGTTTGATAGGAGCGGTTGCCTTCACTTGTAGATTTTCTAGCTCTTGAGATGGTACTACTTTGTCTAGTTGTGCAGATTTATCCACCTACTCCTTATTTGTAAAAGGTAACTTTTTATTTTTTGTCACATGTCTCTCAACTGTAATTTTTGGAAGCTTAATCCCGCTGCGTGTAGTGATTCCCTCAATCTCCTCACTCTCCATAACTTTTACTATCATTACCTGCTGTTTAGGATTTATTTCTGTGTCGCTTGGTAGTGTTCCTTGCTGTCTTTCTGAGAGTGCTTTTGCTATTTGTCCTATCTGATTTTTCTAAATTTTTGATAGCAGCTCCTGAACTTGTAAAGTTTTATCTGTTCTTTGCATGTGTTGAGTAGAGATCTTCGTCAATTTAGTAACAAGATCTTCCAATGAAGACTTATTTTTAGCCTGCTGAAAACCTAGCGATGCAGTCTGTTGGGGCGCAATCTGAGCTCCCTGATTATTACTCCATTGAAAATCTGGGTGATTTCTCCAACCTAGGTAATATGTGTTAGGATTTGGATTGTGTTGTTGCCTTTGAAAATTCTGAGTGTAGTTCACGTCTTCTAGTATTTGAGCAAAAGGAGATCCTACGTTACAATTAACATTTCTGTGGTTCTCTCAACAATGTTTGCATTTCGGTCCCACTGTTTGGGCTACACTCATACGATCTACCTTCTGTGCCAATGATGCCAATTGTGCTGAAAATGCTGTCAAAGAATCAACTTCGTATACCCCAGCAGCTTTCTTTCCACTCGTTCTTTCAGTAGGCCAAAGTGCACTAGTGAATGCCAAATCCTCCATGATTTGGTAGACCTGGTCCTCGGTTCTTTTTATGATAGAACCATCACACGCAGATTCTACATTAGCCCTGCTAATCGAGTCCAAACCAATGTAGAAATATTGCACTTGAAGCCACCTCTGCAATCCGTGTTGTGGGCATTGGCGAAGTAAACCCTTTATCGTTCCCAAGCCTCTGAATAGCATTCTGAGTCCATTTACTGAAAAGTAGTGATCTCGTCCCTTAGCTTTGCAATCCTTTTCGATGGGAAATATTTGCTAAGAAAATTTTGACTCAATTGACTCCATGTTGTGATGCTTTGTGGTAGGCAAGTGTCTAACCATTCCCTTGCTGAATCCCTTAATGTATATGGGAAGAGCCTTAGTTTAATTACTTCGCTTGAAACCCCCATATATTCAATTGTTGCACACATGTCCAGAAATCTTGATATATGAGCGTTGGAGTTTTCTGTAGCTTTCCCAAAAAATTGTAGCGCATTTTGGAACATGTTGATGACATATGTTCTCATGTGGAAGTTTGCTTGACCAAACGCCGGATATACGATACTGATGGAACCATATACTCTCCCATGAGCCTTGCATTTTCATTGGCTGTAGCTATGTTCGGTTGTTCTATTCCTAGATTAGCCCCGATGGCTATGTGATTTGGATTTTCATTTGCCATGTCTTCCTCTTTCTGTTTTTGTTGCGTTTCAAGTTGTTCTCTTCTTCGAAAATTGAATGTTCATTCGATTTCCGGGTCAAATTGAGTAAGATCACCAGTTCTCAAACTTCGCGTACAAAGTCTTGAAAAGCAATAAACATTGTAAAAAAAATTTTAATTAATGAACTAAATTAAAAATTTTAAAAATTCAGATTAAAGTTAAAATTTACTAAAACTAGTCAAAAACAATAGTACTCGGCAACGGCGCCAAAAACTTGGTCAATTGAATATTACCTGCAAGTGGACGAGATCGTGAACCAGTAATATAATAGTGTGTAGAGTGTCGAACCCACGAGGACTATGTGCTTGATCCAGTTAAAATTAATAATACCTTTAAATGAATAGCAAAAGCAAGTTGTGACTAAGAGGGTGTTTGGTAGGAATTTTTATGTGAAAATGCATTTTTGAATAGTAAATTAATGGAAAATGTGTGGTTGAAAAATAAGAAAAAAATTTTGATTTACGTGTAATATTATTTTAATAAAGAATGTATGGTTGAAAAGAAGAGAGAAAAATGCATTTTGATAAAAATGGGTGACAAACAGGGCCTAAATAAAATTAAATCTAGCAAAAATCTAGCAACTAAATTGAAAGCAAAGTAAAAATTTATCAAATTCGTGAGAAGTATTGCTAAGATGTGAAACCCCCTTTGCTAATCCATTTTAGTTCGATAATTTAAATTGGCAATTGGAAATCATGCTTGTTGGTTAACGTTCCTGTTTTATTTAGAAGCTTCTCTCGATAGCAATTAAATCTAATCCTACACACGATTTTCCTATATCTCTATGAAAAATACGAACGTGCAAGAAAGCATTAACGAGTTAGAACATCTTTAACAACCATGTGAAGTATAGAGGTATATCTCTATCCTCTATCAAATCTCACAATGTTTATTATTACGAGCTAACGATCCTATTATCTCTCTCGATGACAATAAAACCAAGAACAATTCAACTATTGGCCAAGTAATTGAAAAACAATTTAAACCATAATAAACATCCAAGAATTCAAACAAATTTAACGTCAATTTAATTATTCAAACCAAAAATTAATAACAAGGGTTCATCAAATCCTAGCAACAAAAATAAATTAGCCACGCATGATGTTTGAATTAAACAAATAAAGTTTGAACGACATCACCGAATAATTGACGGAATGTGAATAATTTCCAAAATAATTTGTCTGTCTCTTTTTATTCCAATGGGCTGCCTCCTTTTTGTATCTTTTTCTCCCCAAAAAGTTGCAAACAATGTGTTATATTTTAGCCAAAAGCAACCCTCCAAAAACAGCCTCCAATTCAATCTCCAAATCTGGCCTTTACTGTGCGTGTATGCGTATATATATAAACTCCAGGAGGCTATTATCTATGTATAAAAAATCAATTCCAGCCACCTATATACGTGTCCAATAATCAGTCCCCAAAGTGGCTGCTAGTGCTTGATTTTATAATCCTCACAGCAACTTTAATGCTTTAACTTGTGCAAATTCCAGCCCCTTTTTAATCAAATTCAGCCGCCATTTATCACCTCAATTACTACCTCTTTTTACCAGCAAACTGTCTCCAATGTGTGTGTATATGTATGTAACGTTTGCTGCCAAATTGTGTATAATTTTGTAATGAAATTAGCCGACAACAACCCTTACGAATCTGTAGGCGTCTGTGTATATATCTTCTTCCGCGCCGAACAATCCTTCACGTCACCGCCCAATGTATAAATATATAATATTGCAGCCCCTTTTTGTTTCTGTGCCAAGAAGCTGCCGCTTTTCTGTGTTTTTCTCCCCCCAACTGCATTTTTGTTTGTGTAATGTATATATATGTACACCACACCATGCAGCCCTTTTTGCTATGGAAAGAGAATTCAGCCCACCTACCTTTTATTTGTGCCAATTGGGAGTCCAATTATAAATCACTTCCATTGCAAATCCAATTTCAAAGCCCAATATTATATAATAATCCTTTCCAAGGCCTCATTTCTTCCAAATATGCAATTTAGTCCTTCAATTCCCTTTTCATGCTAAAGTTTACCTATTAAACATAAAATACAAAAATTTAGGATATAATTTGCCAAAAGAACCTTCAAATATCATTATTTTAGATATCGAATAATTGTATAAAATACACTTATCAACAAATATTTCTAAAACAATCAGAAAAAATAGAACTTACCGACTTTCAGGCAAATGAGTGATTCACGAATAATATCCAAAGAGTGCCTTCAGTAAGTTGCCTGGTGATGGGGCATTCTTCCTATTTGAAGCATTAGAGTAATTTGAAAGAGAGTGAGTTGAATTCTCTGAATAAACAATGCCCGAAGGTTCAACGAGTATTGCAAATGACTCATGTGAAATTCGGAAAAAAGTAAAAGTTCTGAGCTTGCGTTAAATCATCAGTTCGCAGAGAGAAAAAATTTCAATTAGGCTTTCTGTCAGAATCATTTAACACAATTTTGTCACCATATTTTCTAATAACCCATAAGAAGAGTGCCTTATCTACTTGTTTTGTAACTTCATGTGAATTCATAGAATCTAACTCAGCATCTACCTCTATGGTACTATGTAATTTAGGTATATTAGAGCATATCATATCTAAAGCTTCACAAATTCTTGTCCTTGTTACGAAATTGCAGTTGTTAGTGTCTCAAAATTCGGTTCAAGTAAAATACAACAAAGTATATTGTTGACAAAAATCCAACCATGAATGTACATTTTGAGTAAACTCGATGTCATGACTTCGTACAAATATAACTGGCTAGATGGTAATCCAAAATATTGCTTAATAGCTTATTAAAAAATGTTCATATAAAGCTATTTAATTCCTCATGCCATATGCACACTTTTGAAGGGAGTATGTTCTCATTTAATTTTGACTTCATCAATTACACAGAAAAGGCAATTAAATTTCATACCTTATGTGGCACGTCTGTACTCCTATGACCATGAGGAAAGTAGAACTTATCCCCAATATGTGGCATGTTAGCTATGGGACAGGCACAGCTGAGCAACAGCTGCATACAAATTGCTTCCTCCTCAGTTAAATACTTAGATCCCAGTATTATTAGGTTGCATAAATAAAGGAATTGAAATTAGAATTTTTTGCCAGTAAAAAAGGTTAATATTTTGTACTGTCTAATGTTATATCTGACGTTCGGGATAACCTCCCTAGGGCCATCCGATGGGCCACTCAACATCTTTTTGCAAAAGGACGTACTTTTGCTTAATACCATACCTTAAAAGAAAAAAAATAAAAATTCAATAAACCAGAAAGTCCAAAAATGTAAAGAAGATTGAAAGATATCATACACAATTCAATTCTCAAGAGTTATTACCACGGTTCTCCAACAGCAACATCGGGAAGGCTAAAAATCTTGACCGCATTGTGCGGCTTGTTTGTTGGAATAGGCTCACCAAACGGATTATAAGCTTCGTACATGACCTAATCAAGAGAAATAATCAAGTAAGGTATGATTTAAAAACATACAAGTAAACTACAAACCGACATGATTAAATGCGTAATCGATGATAGTAAGAAGCAACTTGCCAATGTATTATTTCCCTTGAGGGCTGTATCATTGAGTAATAGAATGAGTGAAAAATTCAAAGAAACCCACATAAAAAAGGCTATACTATTGAAAACTCATTACTTTTACTATAGAATAAGTGAGAGAAGTATACCTTGGATGAGTTGGATGCCATCTTACATTCCAAACTATTCATCACAAGGACGTGCATTACAAGCAACACTAGACAATGAAATCAATCAATTAAAATATCATTAAACTAATGAAAATATTTATAGTTTCTTGAGTTCATGAAAAAAAAACAATACAAGAATTACATGGCGTGTGACATCTAAATAAAACAGTTATGTCATATGAGATATTCCTTCTATATATTGATGCTTTTTCCTCATCTTTTTAGACAGATACCGTTAAAGTGGCTAAACTTTTTCCTATCTTTCTTTTTAATGAGTAGGCTGTCACAAAAAGGCTATGGTGGAAGTAATAAAAAATAGGAAAATTGCGATGTTGATCACCAACCTTAATAAATTGTTGCTAATGGGTCCCTAAATTTGAAAAAGTTCAAGTTGATTCTCAACATTTAAATTTGTTGCATTGTTTAAAGCTTTGGGACAAAGTTGTGATGAGTCATATAGGTTGGAGATTATTTCTGTTATTTTCCTAAGAATTAAAGATGTAAAGATATATTAACGTTCCATGTCAATACATGTGATTAAGAAATTTTTTATATGAACGGAATTATAATAGTCAATGTATGAAGTCATTCACATGCCAAGTCCTACATTATATATATTGTTGAAGAAACGACCTTCAATGGTGGATTTTTCGGTCTCAAATCAAAGTTACCAATCTATATATCAACAAAATCTCCAATCCACAACCTCAATCCACTTATGGTTGCATTCCCCTTTTCTCACCCACAAAGGGATAATGATATGATGGAGTTTGCAAACCACAAAGGCCAAGAGAAGATAAGAAGATGCAAGAACTTGAAGAAGATTGCAAGAGGTAGCCAAAGCGTCTCTTCTCGCTCAATAGGGCAAAACACACGGCTCTTGCAAGAGGAAGGAGGTATATATAGTTTTAGGAATATTACCAATTGGCCAAAGACACAAAGTAATAGGCCAAGATACAAGGAAGCCCTCCTATAAATGGATTTAGATTAAGGCTAAATTAAAATCAATTAACCTGCAACTAATAGCCCACGTTGTTCTCGGGTCGAGCATATAAGTTAATTGGTTGATAAATATTTCACTCATCGGCCTCAGCCTATGGAATATAATCCGACACTGTTTAATATCATTATCCGGGATTATTGGGTATCAAAAACCCAACAGTCTACACCTTGATACCCAATAATCTGCAAGCAACCAAAAACACAAAGCTTAAACTTGCACAATCAAGGTAATCCAATAAAATTAGTATCACAGACCTTACCTCGTGTTTAAAACCAAAACACACGTCATACCTGCTCCATGTACTCACCGGGGCTAAGGTCAAAAAACACCCAAGTAGGAACAAGTATCACAGTGAACAAATAATCATGCGATGAAGATATTATATAGGATACTACACAGATCTTTTAAGAAAATCATGTTCACACAGAACCAAAGATTAACACCAAGTTAATCAGCACACGGTCAAACACACATACAATAAATGCATAAATGACCCCACAAAAGATCTCACCACACTTATCATATCATATTCTGTGTTGCTAACAGCTCGAGAACACATATCTCCTCTCATTGTCTCCCATGTTCACTAGACTGATCGCTCAACTCATGTCAAACTAGTAGGTCACAATAGATCCTAAATCCACTAGATAATCCTCTATCACCACATCACTTCTCCCAACCTATGTGAATAATGAGACTCCATCTTACAGAAGTGATAGAAGTGTCTCTCTCGCACTCCACCTTTACAGGGTCTCTTTCACAGATAAAGGATTCTACACATTTGATCACATCTCCACTCGTCATCCAAATGTCACACTCTACATCCCTCGGTACAAAATATCATGTACCCCTAGGCATCTATACTCCATCTTACCAAAAGATGTCTAACACACTGCTAATGCATCCTAACCTACTATGCATGCAAACGATCACACCAAGTAATCACATTACCTCAAATTCATGCAAACACACATATCGAACAAATTGAAATGCAACATATAATCATGCAACAAGTTAGACAATCACACACATGTAGAAAGGATCACACACAGATACATATGTAGTAACTAGGTTTACTCTCTCAATAAACCTCACTGGGGTTATAGCTCGACCCCTCAACCGCATTCGTCTCACCTCTCATTTTACCTTTCAGCTTATCCTTCTTCTTGGGATAGTCCCTAATAAAGTGCCCAAACTTATCACAACTATAACACCGTCTACCACTAGACTTGTCCCGTCCCTTGCCCTTCATCTTACCGCCTTCATCACTCGAGTCACTACTTGAATCACCACTATTTTGAGCTCTACCCAAATTCATTTGCTTAAACTTCATCCTACTCCTTATTATGTGTAATTCACCACTCCTCTTATCTTCATTTTCAGCCTTAATTTCCATCTCATTACTCGTAAGTGAGTCTATGGCAATCTCGAAGGTCAATGTATCCTCACCATATTTAATAGCATTTTCAACTTCCTTATATGACTCAGGCATGAAATTAAGTAGAATAATAGCCTTGTAAGTTTCAGATACGGTTTCTTCACAGTTAAAAATATCTTGAACAAATTTATTGAAAATATTCATATTGTCATCAAAACCCTTTGAAGAATCCATTTTAGAACTGAAGAAATGCTCAAGAAGATAAAGTTTATTAGGAATAGATTTAAGTAAATACAGATCTTCCAACTTTTTCCAAAGATCTTGTGGTTTTCAATTTTCCTACTTTTCTCAAAACAGCTTCAGACAGGTATAAAATAATTGAGGTATAAGCAAGCTCATCGGCTTCTTCTTTTTGTTCTTTTGAAAAATTAGCTGAAAAATTGCTTTCAATATCTTTTGAAACCTTTTGTTGGACCAAAATATCTTTCATTTTTTGTTGCCAGATTGAAAAATCACATTTTCCATTGAAAATACCAAACTTGAAATGCGAAGACATTTTTGGAAAAACGAAGCAATCAAATGGACAAATAGATTACACAAAGTAATCCTACGGCCACAATATACACCGTTCTAGATTTCCAGGATTTCGTAAAACTCCCGATCTTAGATCAAGGGAACGTTCAAACGGGTAAGGTTTATGTATTCTAATGGAAGTAACAAGACAGCAGAATTTACGATGCAACAAAATAGGTATATCCAATCAACGAAATTTCACGACAATTTTAGCTCAAAGCACAATCGCTAATTTATCCAAAAATGAATACTCGAACACAAAAATTAAAAGCAACTAATCCTAATTTCTAGCACAAGCAATAGTTGTCAAGCAATGACAACTTCAAATCCTATTGATCACCCCACACGATGATCTGCTAGTACGATAATGTAAGGGTTTCAGCCAATTTACCAGAGCGATCTTATCTGAGTCCGTAAATTACGAGGAATGTGAATTTGTTACTTTTGGACCTTCACTCATCGCCCTAAAGTCATCGGCAATTAGTTAAGCAAAACTGAATCCCAAACATGCAGGGGCAAAATCATCCAAAATTTACAGCGCACCCAAAACAGAAAACTAACCACCACAAGGTCCGTCTCGTTGTCCGAAGAAAACTGCTTGAAGACACCGTCGTCGGAGGAACCTCCCCGAGCCCTCACGCGCCTACGCCAGAGCTCCACGCTTCAGTCGTCACACATCGTGGGTCCGACCACGCACCACCCACTCCGGTGCGCCTCGACCTGCTGAACACGTTGGTGGTCTCGGTTCGTCCAAAAGGTAAGTGGTTTCACCGAAAATCAACCAAATAGATCCGGCAGAAAATTGAAAAATCTGGACAGATCCGTTTCTGATTTTCTGGCAATTTTTAGACCGATTTCTAGTCAGTTTCAGGCCAGAAATTCCACCCCAACCTCGCTCTGATACCAAATGTTGAAGAAACGACCTTCAATGGTGGATTTTTCGGGCTCAAATCAAACTTACCAATCTATATATCAACCAATCAACCAAATCTTCAACCCACAGCCTCTATCCACTTATGGTTGCATTCCCCTTTTCTCACCCCCAAAGGGACAATGATATGATGGTGTTTGGAAGCCACAAAGGCCAAGAGAAAATTAGAAGATTGCAAGAGATAGCCAAAGTCTCTCTTCTCAAACAATAGGGTAAAACACACGGCTCTTGCAAGAGGAAGGAGGTATATATAGTTTTAGGTACATTACCAATTGGGCCAAAACAAAAAGTAATGGGCCAAGATACAAGGAAGCCCTCCTATAAGTGGATTTGGACCAAGGCAACATTAAACTCAATTAAGCTGCAACTAATAGCCCACATTGTTTTCAAGTCGAGTATATAAGTTGATTGGTTGATAAATATTTCACTCGTCGGCCTCGCCTATGAAATATAATTCGATACTGTTTAATGTCATTGCCCGAGATTATTGGGTATCAAAAACACACACACACACACAGAGTGTGCATGGAAATGATTTAGCAATGATCAACTGTACGCAATATAAGTATAAAAGTAATATCAACTGGGATTCATTATTAGAAAAGGAAATGTGAATCTTATTTTATTTAATTTTCCTTCTTCATAAGAGCGTCCAAAAAAATATAAAAAAATAATAGTAATATATAATAGCAAATTTCTAGGCGAAAATCCACATTGTTGGCATAAGACTGCATTACCAAGCGATTCACATGTGCTTAATCATTGACAGCAATATGGTTAATAGTAACATAAAAATTAATGAAGTTGACATATAACATAATTGATGAATTTGTCGGTCTAGTTAAATCAGCTTTATTAGCTTCTGAAATTGCTTTTTCATTCTTCATATTTAAATATTGTATTTTTCATTTTTACTTGAATCTAGACCTTGGGATGTGAATGATTTCAAAGATTGGCCAATTTGATTCCTATATTTCTAAAAAATTTTAACACTTGTTTCGTACAGATTAAAATCAAGGTTTTAATTTAAGTCAAAATAATCAATTAATTTTAACTACATATATGATTCACAACTTTACAACCACATGTTTCATCAATTTTTATCCCAAATTTAAAGAACAACATGAACTTTTTGAAATTTGGGACCCAAT
>NW_019250508.1:281939-299457 GCF_002742605.1 Olea europaea var. sylvestris
ATATATATATATATATTAATAGAATATTTGGATAAAAACTATCACCAGAGACAAGATAAAGTTGGAGAAAAAAGTATAACAACAAATAAAAGGAGGAGACATTTTATTCAATTAAATTATTGTGCACTTGTAAAAAGTATAAACAACTTGATATTTAATATATTATCGATAAATGATGATCATATATGATGATATGTTTAATTCTATTTGAGAGAAATTGGAAAACAAAATAGGAACATTAATGAACAAGTATAAACAAGTGTCGTTAATGTTGGAATTGTATTAAAATGTATTAATAATGGGAGACTCGAAATCTTACTACATATTTTTAATCAATTTCACAAGCGTGCCTTAGTTTCTAATTAGATTAATTTAGATAATTAGTTTCAAGAAATAAAAAAATCACAACATGGCTGTACGATGTTAAGGGATAAAAATCTCACATTGGTTAAATACCGAAATATTGATCAACTTAAAAAGATTTTGTACTACTTCTTTTAACAAGGTTGACCTTATTAAGATGGACCCCAAATCTTAACATGGTATCAGAGCCCAATAAGCTCCAACGAGCTATTCGATCGGATTAAATCTAAAAAATGAGCACACGAATTTCAAGATTGGTCCGCTAAAAAAGAGCCATCATCTTGCGAGGGCATGTTAAGGGAATAAATCTCATATCGATTAAATATCAAAATATTGATCAACTTAAATATATCTTGGGCCACTCCTCTTAATAAGGACTTGGGGTCCATCTTAATAAGGTCAACCTTATTAAGATGAACCACAAATCTTAACATGGTATTAGAGCCCACTAAACTCTAATGAGCGATTCGATCCGATTATAAGTCTCAAGTAATGAACAACGGATTGCAAGATTGGTCTGCTCAAACAAACGATTTGATATACTTGCAAATGAATTTACTTGAAGAGTAAGGGCTACTTGCAAATGCTAAAACAAGTAATGAAACGAGCAATGCACATAGGTAAAGCATCAAAGTATGCAACTTGCAGCCTATGGCAACAAATTCTGGCCATTGTAAAATGCTATTTTTTCTTGTAGTGTGGATTGCCCTTGGGACCAATTTTGAACTGTACTAATCCACTTCACCTCAGGCTGCCTATAGAGTGACTTACCTACAACTGTAAGGGCTAATGGAGATCCTGAGCAACCTCTGACCACCTGCCATGAGATTCAAAGAGCAACATCAGTTAAGTTTTAAAGTAGATATAGTAAATAAATTTCTAAAAAATCCGTTGAAAATTATTTACATCTCCGTTCAAAATTTTTTTTACATCTTAACCTAATAAAATGAGTTCTGAAATAAAAATTTGTTACTCTAGGTGTAGTATAATGATTCTGCTAGAGTAAAATGCTTTGAAAATATGATGGAAAATTGAACTACATACAGAAAAACGAACTATGTTCAATATTGATATTTCTGGTACAATGCTCTGAAGACACATTTTGGCTGAGATAATACTTTTACCTCTTCTACAAGATGTTTTTGCACAGTGCAGATCCCATCTTTAAAGGCATAATGTTGAAATAGAGTCATTGCATCTTGATGATTCAGCATATTCAATTGATAAGTCCATTCAAATTGTGGAAACTCAAATCTCGATGTAACCAAGATTTTATATCCACGTATTGGAAGAAGGAATTCATCAATGAGTGACTCGGATCCTGACCACATATCGACCAGGACTAATAGTATGGGAGCTGGTCTTATTTGCTGTTGGAAAAACTGTTCTAATTGGTATATTGCATCTTCATCACTTTGAAAAATAGGCGGCTTCTGGTTTTTGTTACTCTGAATTACTTTTTGAACCATTAGCTGGAGGTTAGCTGATTTTGAAACTGTCTGAAAGAAGATATTATTACCATATATACCTATGCAAAACGTTAGATAATCAAGAATTACATGAGCATAAAGGAGAGTATTGCCAAAGTTCAAGGGATAAGATTCTGTCGGCAAAAACTCATGTATATCTTCACAATTGGTGCATTATTCAAGGTATCCCAAAACAAAGAACAAGTATAGACTACTCTAAAGACTGAACAATTTTGACTCCTTCTGCAAACATAAGACTAATCCGTTTTGGGTTCTTGCTCAAACAATCTTCTTGTGATTTCCTGTTCTTATAAAGCTTAAAGAACACTTCACAAGAAACACCAACCTCTTAATAAACCACTCTTTTTCATGAAGAGATTGCAAGTATTTGGAAAAATGCCAATTAGGAAAAGAAAAAGCAACGAAAATCAAGAATCTTTAATATTAAACTCACTGGTTACCTCTAATTTCATCATCATTACAGAGCAATTTCGCTAGTGTAGTCTTGCCGTAGCCATCAGGAGCCGAAAGCACAACAATTGGCACTTCATCCTTTAGAAGCATGGCCTTCATTTCCTGAAGCAGCACGTCTAGTCCAACCACAAAATCCGGAACTTCAGGAACACCACACCAACCTGAAAACCCCTTTTTTTGTTAATCAAACCACAATGTAAGGGAAGTTTTTTTATTCATTTTTACAAACTAATTACAATCTTATCTAGGACGGGAGAGTAGTACCTGAAAACCCACTATCATTATTTTGAATAGAAATTACCTTATCCATTTTCTCCTGAAGAAAATTTACTCCAACAGAAATATTTTTGCCATCTCTAGCCAACTCAGCCTGTACATTTATCTGAAAATACCACAACAACGACCTTTCAAATTCTTTCAGTTTCTTCGCGTACAAATACTTCTGGATTGGATTCCACCGCTTGATTTTCAAGCACTCCCGAACGAGCTTTTCGCCTTGTTCAAACCGATTATTGAGCGTCTCTGCTCCTTCTTGTCGGTAGTCTAGCACTCCGTTCATCTTCTCTATGTCCTCGACAAATGGCTTGATTGAAGTCAGAGTTCCTTTTAAGTGGTTGAGTTCAGACCTGAAACTGGCTACTGTCAAGGCTACGTCTGAAACAGCTTTCATTAGAAGATCAAAAGCTGCCCCTCCGAGCAATTCCGCCATTTGTGCTTAGAAGGAATCCCTATTGAAATTTGTTATGGGAATTGAAAGGAAGCAAATGCAGATCAAAGAGAAATTGTAATCAAGATGAGAGAATATACTTGAAACCTGTAGCAGTTCATATATTCTTCATTTTATGGCATGCTTGCCTAAGTTTAAAAGTGGATTAAAATTACTTATATCTTTTAAGCTTGGTTAAACATGCTTAGTACACTACCTACCTATTCAAATGTCATTAATACTATATGACATTTAGTGCAGTTGATTGTTTAATAACTCAATAAACTGACTCATAGTTAAGTCCCTATTAGTTCGGTAGAGATTATTTAAAATTCATTCTCTCTAAACTTATTTTCTAATATACATCTTTTTTAAATAAAATAAATTTATGTATATATTCATAATTTTTTCCTACCTTTTAACTAGACATTCTCCCAAAAATCAATTTTCACAAATATATTATGAGAATCTACCTGCGCTAAACGTAGTTTTTTTAGTTATACGGACTTAATGTTGAAAATTTAAGTAACTCTTATAGTTTCTCATAAGTGACCATAGTTATGTCGATGTTACAAAGTTAAATTTTCCCAACGAAGTTGTACAGAATCCAATAGCTTACCATACTCTTCAAACATTTTGACATTGAAAATAAAATAACGGGAATATTTTTCTGCTATCATGGTGCTACATGGCATAGATGACTTGTACGACTAGCATTTACAAGTTAGATGAATTATCTCTATTCTATTTTACCCCCTAACATAATCCGTACGTAATACATGAATTTCCAATTATCGTAAGTGTACACATACAGAATGAATAAATGCACTATTTGTTGGAAACAAGGGGGTTTGGAGAAGAGACAAAAGGAATAACAAAAAATTACAGCAACAAGATGAAGAATCTAGAAAGTTGTTAAGAACAAATTCGAAGGCTCGAACGCGGGATCGTTGTCCTTAAACGATATTTGCTCCCTTTCGGGATTGAATGAGATGCTTAAGGGTTTTGGCATACATTTTGTAGGATTATATCAAGCATTGTAAAGGATTTAACACCAAAGTACAAATGCAATCCTCCAAAATTTTAAGAACACTAAGGAAAATAATGAATATGAATGTAAATCAATAGTTTGATTTAATATGGAATGATATGTGGATCTTAAGATTTTTTCAATGTTTCTAATGTGTTTGTATTGATCATTCATCATATATTTATAGGTCTTAATCAATACACCACAAAATGGTGCCAAAACATGATGAAAAGTGACAATTTTTAATCCAAAACGGTCTCTAGGTTTCAAATTGAAAAATCAGCTAACGAGAATTTTTTTAACACTATGCGTATGCATAGCAGAAGCAAATTTTATTTTATTTTAATCAAAACACATCTCATGTACGTACAAAATTAAGCCTATACGCAAAAATCAAATTTTCTATTTTTCAATTTCTTTAGATTCCATTGATTCCACAATTGAGCCCAATAATTAGCCTATTATCATTCTATTAATTTTGAACAAATATTCAACACTATTTTGTGACCATATAACCAACAATAACCGGTGCACAGTTAACATCTTTAAGTTAAGAGAAGGTGCGATGCGGTGCACCCACAACAACTAATATAAAAGTTTTTGAATCATGAAAAATTTCATTAAATGTATGGGTGGTTATGAAAGTTTAATATACGAAATTTGTATGGTATGATACTACGCAGAAATACTAGATTTAAAAGCATAAATTGTTTAAGAAACTGCCCGTAAATTATTGAAATATTGTCAAACAGTATGCTTGTGCATTATTAGACTATTATTGGCCATCAGAATATGACACATTTTGATTTGGCATTTTATTGATTCTTGCTAATGAATTATTATCTGTTCTGATGTGGTCGCCAAAAGGAATAGGACAACTTCTAAGGTCCAATAGGCGGCATTCGTATTCGTATCAATAATAATCGAGGAGCACTTGGTCTCCTAATGTGAGATTTTTCACATACCACATTCAAGTGAGCTTATAGTCCTTGGACCCACAGAAACAGTCAAGTGCCCACCTCTTGGCTACATTTCCCTCTGACTTCATTTCCCACTCCAGTCTTTTGTGCGAGAGGTACTCAATGATTTTTGGGATCGAACTGAACCAATTTAATCGAAATGGTTGCATCCTTGGAGCCTTCAAAAAATAAGAAAAATTGCAGTGCTGGTCATTAACCTTAATAAACTATTTATATTTGGTCCCCAAATTTTCAAGAAGTTTAAGTTGGTTCTAAATATTTTAAAACTTGCAAAATAGTTTCTGAAAAGTAATTTTTCAGATAAACTATGAAATATTATTCTCATAATATAATTATTTGAATGTGCAAAATATTTAATTCTGCAACACCATGAAGAGAAAAGTGAAAATCGTTCAAGTGTTACTTAATAGAAATTTTTTCTCTTTAATGTTTCTTGTTAATGGTAAGGAACATTGGGGACAAAAAAGGGGGAAAAATGAAGAAAGGCAATCATCTTGGAAGATAAAAAATAAGAAAATTGTTATGTTGGTTCTCCAACCTTAATAAACTATTACTACTGGCTCCCCAAATTTTCAAAAAGTTCAAGGTCGTTCTCAGCATTATGTCCTTACTATATAAAAAGTTAAATGTGGAGACACTCTAGAAAGCACCAGTGACTTAATTTATTTTGTCTCAATATAGCTTTTTTTATTTTTTTTATTTTTATTTTTATTTTTATTTTTTTTAAGTGAGGAGCAAAACGACGTCGTTTGCCTTGTTTGATATATATTTTATTATACAGTAAGAAAATACTGCAATACACAATTTCCATTCCTTCCGCCAATCCGTGCTCAACCACTTTTATATAGATATATATAGTATGGATATAAGAAAAAAATCACTTTTATATAAAAATAAATAAAGATAATATAAGAAAGAAAATATTTTACAAAAAGTTACTTATAAATAAAAAATTTGAAGAGAAAAGAATTAAAAATAATTTTAAATTGAAAAAAATTTATTTATAACGTAACACTACACAGCAACAAAAAAAAATCTCATATCTAACTCTCCATGCACGGAGGCATTGTCTATGCACTGAGACAGTGCATGGAGACATTTGGCGATATATAGTTTTTTTTTTTATATTATAAAAATAATTTTTTTTTCAGTTTAAAATGCCTTTGAACTCTCTTCTCTTCATAATAAAACTTCATTTTTCAATTTTAACTAAATAATATTTACATATTCTTTATTTAATTTTTGTAACTTTCTTTTATTTTGTTTTTATTATATTTTTTTGAATAAATATTTTTTTCCGATTTAAAATACTTCTTAATTTTGTTCGTTTAAAATACAATTTTTTTTGCATTTAACCCTAATTTCACTCTTAATCCGAGTTGCTACGATACTGATTTCTCTCGACCTTTAACCTTAAATTCAATCTCCATCTCTCGATTGCTCCAAAAACACCCAAGAACTTCATGCACAATTGAGACGATTACCTGTATACCCAATCTTTAAACCTTCAATTTCTTCTGTTGTATATTTTACTGTTAGATCTTGATTTTTTTTTGGGAGATTGAACAAATCGCTCCCAAAATACCGTGAAATTTCGAAAGAAATTGGAGTTTAGGTATGTTCTTTTTTTGTATATTTAATACACTGTCTGTGGTGCTAGTGCATGATTTTTGTTATCTTTTAGGGTGTGATAATAAATGGATTATGTGAAAATATTACAACTATAGTGCCAGTGGAGTTGCCTTCCACTCTGCTTTTTCTTCATCCTCTGCCTCTTAATAGGTGGATCATTTTTTTTTTTTTTGAAATAATTTGTTTTAAATATAGATTATTTTTAATTTGAGGTTCTAATCTTTTAAGAATTAAAGAAATTAAATGATTTAACAAATTAAAGAAAAAAAAGAACGGCAGGCAAAAATAAAAATAAAAAAATGAGAAAAAGGTTATTATAAAGTTTTTTTTAGTTAAATTGAAATAATTATAATTAAAAATAAATAATATTTAATTAAAATTGATCAAATTACGTTGTATTATAAAACAAAAAAAATTTAAATCGAATAAAAAATTATTCACTTATAATATGAAGAAAAAAGAAATTTCAAAACAATTTTCAAAAAATATATAAGAAAACAAAGTTACAAAAGTTAAATAAAGAATATATAAATATTATTTAATTAAAATTGAAAAATTAAGTTTAATAATAAAGAAAAAGAGAATTAAAAACAGTTTTAAATTGAAAATATTATTTATAATAAGAAAAAAATTTAAAAAAATAAATAAGGAAATTTTTTTTTCTCCTCCATCCACTAAGAGAAACAAAGATAATCTTTCTTTTCGAAAGTTTGAATTCTTTCATTTGAAAGGAGACTAAATTTTTTTTTTTTTTTGTTATGATAAAATTTAATTTTTATTTTTAATTAAATAATATTTATATATTCTTTATTTTATTCTAATAACTATTTTTTAACTTGTTTAATTTTTATTATATTTTTTAAAAAATACTTCATATTATAAATAATTTATTTTTTGATTTAAAATTCTATTCATTTTATCATTTTTTAAATTTTAATTAAATAAAATTTATTTTTAATTATTTCAATTTAATTAAAAAACTTTATAATAACTTTTTTTTTACCTGCAATTTTTTTCTTCTTTAATTTGTTAAATCTTTTATTTTTTTATAATATGAAGAAAAAAAAATTTGAATCATAGAACAAAAAGAATTTTAAATCAAACAAAATATTATTTATAATGTGAAGAAAATTTTTTTTTTAAACAGTCTTCAAAAAATATATAATAAAAACAAACAAATTAAACAAAAGAATTTTGTGAAAATTAATTTATATTATTTAATTTAAATTAAAAAATTAAGTTTTTTCATAAAAAAAGAATTAAATAAGATTTTAAATTGAAAAAAATATTTATAATATGAACAAAAGAAATAAAAAATAAATAAATAAGGAAAAAATAAAAAACGAAAAATAAATGTCAATGCATCCTGCGATAATCCAATGAACCAAACGATTGAACTTCATCAAATACTTCTAATTTTCAACCAGTTTTGAAAAATATACAATTTTGATGCTAATATCTTTAATTTATTAAATCATTTAGTTTTTTGTATAATATGAAGAAAAAAAGAATTTGAATCATAGAATGAAAAGAATTTTAAATCAGACAAAAAATTATTTATAATATAAAGAATTTTTTTAAATAATCTTAAAAATATATATAATAAAAACAAAACAAACTAAACAAAAGAATGTTGCGAAAATTAAATAAAGAACATATAAATATTTTTTAATTGAAATTGAAAAAATTAAGTTTTTTCATAAAGACAAAAGAATTAAAAAGGATTTTAAATCGGAAAAAATATTTATAATATAAACAAAACAAATAAATTAATAAATAAATGAGGAAAAAATAAAAAACGAAAAAGAAATCTCTGTGCATCCTGTAATAATGTAATGAACTAAACGATTAGACTTCACCAAATATTTCGAATCTTCAACTTGTTTCGAAAAATCTACAATTTTGATGCTAATAAAAATACAATAAATACAAAACTCGTGCAACACACGTGTCAAAGATTAGTTTTATTGAATTTTTTAAATGCTGGGAACAAAGTTGTGATAATTGATAAGGTTCGGCAATATTTCTGCAATTCCCCTAAAAAATAAAGATGCAAAGACATATTGATCAAAGAATGTCAACGAGAAGCGCCGGGTCGGCTCGCGAGTCAAAACTCGAGGCTCAGACTCGACTCGAATAAAATTGAGATGGACTTTTTTTTTTGCTTGAGCCTAGCTAAGCTTTCGTCCCAGACCTTATCGAACTGAACCAACTCGATTTTTTTTTAATGGCTACCTACTTAAATATAAATAGGCCGGACACGCTGCCTTTTAAAAGGCCGCTGCAAATCTAACGCCCTATTTTTCTTCTTTTCCATTTTTTTTTTTTTGTACGAGCCGGCCCGCACACATTGCCTTTAAAAAGGCAACTGCAGCTCTAATGCCTCAATTTTTTTTTTTTTAAACTAGTTGGCCCGTCAAGCCACGAGCCAACTCAAGCTCAGTTCGGCACCCCAAAATGGTGCTCGGCCCAAGACTTGAGCCGGCCCGATTTGTGCTTTTTCCGGGCTGAGACTAAAAGTTACGAAAAAATTTATTTTTGGTTGTTATAACTTGTGAGAACTTAGCCCTCGTTTGAGCCCCATTATTTCTCATTACATTAAATTAAAATTTTTTCTCTCCTACTTTTAACCACACAATCTTCAATAAAATAATATTACATGTAAATCAAAAACTTTTCAACCACTCATTTTTCGAAAAAATACCATTCATCTTATTATAATATACAAATAATGGGGTTCAAACGGGGACTTAGTGTTTGGAATTATCTTGCGATGAGCATAAAGGTTGAGGTAGGTTCAGCAATAATTGTTTTTATTTTATATTTTATATTTTTTTTTTCAAACAGCATGTGATTATGAAATTTGTGAAAGTAAAAAACAAAAATGGCCATTGTTTAAAGCATTTCACATGCCAATGCCTCGATCCAAATAAAAAAAAAGACCATGATTTTATTTTAATATTTCCGGCGTGTTTGGTGATGCGGAGCACATGCAAGCGGGTCAAAGTCAATTCCATTTATGAAATATCATATTTAAATAAGTTCATATTTGAACTACAATATTATTTGATTAGAATATAATTTACAAATGTTAAAATATGATTTTTTAGAATATAATTTACAAATGTTAAAATATGATTTTTTTAATATGATTTTTCACGATGATTTATGTCTAAACAACATTGAAAGAAAAAAATGAAATACACTCGTTGCATTATTGAAAATATAAATAAATAAAGCTAAAAAAAAATAAATAAATGAAAATTTGAAGGAAAGAAGTAAATCTATAGTCATTGACAGAGGAATGGTAAAAACTAGGCAATTCACCTCTGGTCTATATTCAACTAAACTAAAAAGTTACTTAAAAGATCATTTTTTATATTCGGTCAAAGTCAAATATTAATTTCAACTAGACGTTCATAAGTGCTATTCATTTATTATCCACACATATTATGAGATTCAATATTATTCCTCCTAAAAAATTTCTCATAAGCATAGATACCTGAACATATGCATAATCTCTTAAGTAATTAAAAAAAAAGACATGGTACTTAATCGAAACCCCAGAAAATTAGTTATACATTGGGCAAATTGCTTGTATATAAACATTCATTGACAGGGGAATGGCAAGAATTAAAGTGCACCTATAGCCTGTATTCAGCTAAGCTAAAAACATATTCATAAGCTCGTTCTTCTATCGAGTAAAAGTCAAACTGTTTCGCGTGGGTTAGTCGCTAACAAATTAAAAAGGGTCAGACGATTGTGTAAGGGACAAACCTCTTGAGACAAAGTCCCAAAAAGGGGTGTTCTTTTATTGGCGATGACTTTACAATTGGAAATGAAAAACAACGTGCCTCCAAGGGGCGCAAGCACACGAGTTACTGAAAGAAAAAGTGTTTAAGTCTAAAAGCTAAGGAAATGAAAATTACATATTCTCTGTTCGAGAGTTTTGGATTCGATCCTTCTTTCTATGTCCTTTCTCTCTTTTATACTTCATAGACGATCTCTTTGAGATTAACCACTCTAAAAACTGCTTGATCGTCCTATAACTACCCACTTTCTTTGTAGTGGCCATTTTGTCATGTAAACTGCCTTTTAACTGCTGCCATTCCCTTTCATCGTTCAACCGCTTCGATTGAATTCCTTGAATCGTGGAACGTGATAGGGCTGCTTTCACAACTGCTTTGATAACTGCATTTATTGATAACCACGACGCGTTATATTCGTTGATACTTGGGCGACTTGACGGTTTGGGCGAGAATAGAGTAACAGTTCTGGGCGACCATATGACACTCCATTCATTCAGATTCTGGGCGACTTCGAAATTTGGGCGATGGCGTTGCCGCATTCTTGGGCCTCCTTATTTAGGCCTTCATCTTGATTTGTTTGATTGGGCTTCGTTCTTTGGGCTATCTAATTTGGGGATCCTCCAATTGGGTTTCACTCCTTGGGCTGTTCAATTTGGGCTGAATTTTTATGTATCAACAATTACCCCCCAATATGGCAGAATTAATAATAATTATTGAATTATGCCATATTCACTTTGTGTTTCCAGCAACATTCGAAATTCTCAAGAATTTTCAATCATTGTTTTCTTATATAACTTGAAAAGATGCGTCGTTTTGCAAACCCTTATAAACCCCAAACACGCCATTTCACTGCTACCAAACCACGCCTCATATTTTTTGCGTCTCTTTCATGATTCACTGTTCATCTCTTGCTTCCTTGCTACGTAACCCTGAAAAGCTTCGTTCCTTCTCCAATGGCTGCTTCACAATCTCAAGCTAGCGATTCCTTTAGTTTTGATGACTTTCAGAGACTTCTGAGTCGCCCATACATAACCCCAAGTTTCTTCGCGCCCACCGATGTTAGACGTAATGAGTTTTACTTGGGTCCTTTCTTCAACAATGCGGAGGCAGTTGGACAGGCGGCGGTGGGTCAGCTGTTTCCTTGCACTCATGGCCCTCCTTTTCTAAACTCTCTGCCGCTGGGGTCACTTCGCGAAAGAGGTATTCGCACTTGGCCTAAATCTGATGTAGCTTTTCGTAGGTGGCATGCTCGCCTTGTGGGTCATGGTCCTACTAAGGCACTTTTTGATAGCGCTAGGATTTCTGATTTGTTGGAAATCTCTATCCGCCCCTACTTTCGATTCAGCACTCTTTTCAATTGCTTTGAGTTTTTGGTCTTCCGAGTATAACACCTTTATTTTCCCTCTTGGCCCCATGTCTGTTACCTTAATGGATGTTGGGGCCATGGTGAATCTGCCACCTTTGGGCGATACCATTTTTCCTGGTATCTTAGTTTTTGGTGGTGGCCCAAAGTTTGGTAAAAACTACATCAATTCTTATTCAAGCCTGCAGACCCTCCACAATCATTCTAGCGCTGAGCCTACCCATACGGAGCGAGTGGCCTTTCTTTTAATTTGGCTTTGTAAATATGTTTTGTGCGTGCCAAGTATAAAGCCTTCTCTGAGTTATTTACCTATAGCGCACGAATTGGCGCGTGGCAGGCTTTTGAATTTATGTTCCTTGTTTTTGGCTGCCCTTTATAGAGGCATGGCCTTTCTTCAAGCTCAATTGAAGAATGGTGCATCTCCCACTGGCAGTGGACCTCTTTGGTTCACTCAAATGTGGTTGAGATCCTATTTTCCATCGCTGGGTGCTCTGTCTATTTCTTGCCCTTCTCCTAGCTGTTATGGACTAGCCGTGGAGCCCTTAACTCCTGTAAATATGTCCAGAAGGGACATTTTTTCATTCTTTTATTCTTTGGATTCAATCCCTTCCTTTTTTCATTTTCCTCCTTTTTTGACTCCAAACTATGTACACCCCCCTTCCACTATAGATAGTGCGAGCATCTCCCTGCTCATTTGGATCCAGTTTTTAACCGGGAGGGAGCTATTTCATGATATTCTAACTGGGACCAATGCCAAAGCGGGGGTAGAGATTTATGCTCTCCAATTTTTTGCTCGTCAACTTGGTTTCGGCCAAACTTGGCCTGCTCCTCCTTGCTATTCAAGGAATTTAGTTGACCATTTTCATACCATTACTAAGGCAGAAGCAGAGGCCATAAATGCTCGTAATCTTCTTTTAACCAGTCATTTTTCATTGGCTCCCTTCAATTCTAGCCACGCCATTCACCCTCTTTTTGAACAACTCTGACCGTCGGTGAAGCGCAGATTATTCGCGACTGATACCAATCGTGCCTTTCATTCATTAGACCAATTGAGCATTTCTTCTCCTCCTCCTATTTTGGTCACTCCTTTGTCTGTTCGGAGCCCCTCTCCTTCTCACCGCTCTAAATAGCCTGCTCGTCCATCTTCCTCTCTCCCTGCTAAGCCTACTATGGCCAAGAGTGCTCCAAGCCGTAAACGGCCAGCCTCAGCATCTCCTATTCTGGAGGATGACGTTGATGATGATGATGATGCCCCTCTTATCGTCAGGAGGAAGGTAATTAAATTGGTTTACTTACAAGTATACTTTCCCATATTTGAAACTTTTCTGTGTGCTGATGATCTTTTGGATTTCTCAGAAAAGCTCAGCCTCCCCTTCAAAGGTTTTGACATCGACAACTCCTGCTCCATCATCTTCTGCTGAGGCTGCTTCATCTAACCCGGTTGATGAGGGGACTACTCTTAAAGAGATGTCTTCAGTCCCAGAGTCCTCGTCACAACCCATGGATGAGCCACCTTCTTCCAAGGATGTCAACCCCCCAAACATCGAAACAGAAGGTAATTCAGATTTTTGATGTCTTACCTTTGTTCGTGCTGTTGGTTTCTGATTTGTTGCCCTTGAGTTTTGCAGATACTCCTATAAGTCCGCCCGTTGTGGCAACATCTTCTCGCTCAGACAAGGGAAAGTCCACACGAATGGAGGAATCATTGGTGGCAAGCTTGGATGAGGGCATTCCATCTTCTACGATTGTTGATGAGGTAGTTTTTGCTTCACTTCTATTTCTATTCTGTTCTTCATAGTGAGCATCTTTAATATTGGCAATTTCCTTTGCAGGATGCTGACAGGATTGTGCGTTCTATCCTAGATTTGTTCGCTTCTCGGGAGCAAGTCCAGATGCCTCGCTCTGCTCCATCTGATTGTCCTGCTGCTTCTTCAGAAGAAGATTTGAAGTTCCTGAAGGAGTCGGTATTTGAGTACGTATCCTTCATGGATATGGATATTGGAAGGGCTAGTGCTGCTAGACACAAGGATGAACTTGAGCGCTTGACGTGCGAAGTTGGAGCGAGCACTGACGCTTCCGTCGCTCAATCTTTTTGCCGACTTTAAAGCGACGTTGAAGGTCATCCACTCCGAGGTCCTTTCTATGCTGGCCAAGAAACCTGAACTAAAGGCCAAGCGTGCTCAATATCTTCGAGCCGTAGCTGAGAAAGAGTCTTTGCGTATGGAGATTAAGAAGGCTGAGGACGAGTTGAAAGAAATCTCTTCCGAGGTCATGATTGAAGACTCTTTGATGGTTAACTTGGCTGCTCAAATGAGGAAACTTCAAGCTAAAATGGACGACTGCAGGGAGAGGATGGCTGCCAAAAAGCGTAACGCCTTCTAGGGAATTGAGCGAACTAAGTCCTTGGTTGAGCAGTACAAGAAGTTGGAAGTTGATGATGATGACGTCGCGGCTGAGTTGAACATCACTTCCTCTCGACAGAACGAGGGTTGGGAAAAACTTAGGGAACGAATTCGTTCCATATGGGGTGGACTGTAATTAAGACGTGCGATGTCTTTTTTCTTTTGTAATTTTGTTCATCATTAATGAACATTAACTTCTTGTGCACTTATTTGGCGTTTATTATTTTTTTTTTAGTCATCAATTCTTTAAGCACTTAACGGTTTTACACTAAGAATCTTGTCCACTTAACGGTTTTGCACTAAGAATCTTGTCCATTCCCTTTTGATATTTTCACCACTTTTCCCAAGACTTTGAGCTATTCAATTCCGTTTATTAGATAGAAATGTGGCTGTTCATATTCTGTCTCTTCATCTTCACCCCCTATAAATGTTTCGTATTTTTCATCTTCTATCTTCATCTCTTCATTTTCTTCTTCGAAATCAATTTGCTGCCATTTCTTGGCATTCTGACGATCAATCTGATCCAAAAATGGACTGTTTAGTCCGTCCATCTTACTATTTACCTTGGTGTCACCTTTGGTATGGGAGGTATAGGAAATATTTTCTGGCCAGCAGCAAAGTTCTTTCCTGCAAAGTTCTTCCCATCGTCTCTTTGTTCTTCACAAGGAGTCAATGATGGAAGGTAATTTTTGCGCTGCTTGTGGGCCACTTTGCTTGCTGAGAGTGCTTCTCAGCTTGCCTGCTGAGAGTGCTTCTCAGCCTCTTTGCTTGCTATTGCAACGATGCATTTAGGAAGGTGGTGAGGCCAATGCACCCTCTTACTTGGCAATCCCACCATTGCAGCGATGCATTTAAGAAGGCGGTGTGAAGCTTACTCAGCGATCAACCGGGAGACCATCTTACTTTAGTTATATTTTATAGCACATTCGTATCTTGTATTTTTTGTATTCTTGTAATGAACGTTTGATAATAAAGAACTTTATTCGAACGTATTTCGTTCTGACCTCATTGTCTTTTGATCGTTCAAAATGTTTGGTTACGTTTTGATCTGTTCACATTCCCATAAAGAAGGAACATATTTTTTCAAATATTTGCCGTTAATGAATCTTACGTGCTTGGTGCCGTCTAAATCTTCCAAGTGATACGCTCCATTAGGCTACACACTGTTTATTTTGTATGGTCCTTCCCAATTAGGCGACCACTTCCCGTACTTTGGATCCTTGGTATCCAAAGGGAGTATCGTCTTCCAAACTAATTCGCCCAGGCTGAACGATTTGGCTATGACTTTTTTATTATAAAACTTAGCCATTCTTTGCTTTTGAACTTGCAATCTATCTAAGACGTCCAACTTCAATTCGTCTAAACTCAATAAATTTTGAACTAGCGATTCGGCATACTCATCATCATTCAACTTATGTTGCAAGCACACTCGAATCGATTGCACGTTGATTTCCATAGGCAAAACGGCCTCTTATCCATAAACAAGTTGAAAAGGAGTGACTTTGGTACTTGACCGAGGTGATGTTCTATAAGCCCATAAAGCCTTGTTCAAACATTCGTGCCAATTTCTGGCATTTTCATCTATCATCTTTCTGATTATATTTTTTAGAACCTTATTAGAAGATTTCGCTTGTCCGTTGGATTGAGCGTAGTATGGTGTGGAGTTTACTATTTAACCCCAAACTCGTTCAAAAATTTGTTCACTTGATCCCCATTCAAAGATGTTCCGTGATCTACCATTAAAGTTTGTGGAATTCCAAACCTATAAATAATGTGATCACGGATAAACTCTATAACATTCTTCAGAGTGATCTCTTTCAAAGGTACCGCCTCTACCCATTTGGTGAAATAGTCGGTTGCAACTATAACAAAAGTATGTTGCTTGGACGAGGGTAGATCTTCCCTATCAGATCTATCGGCCAACCTTTGAACGGCCAAGGTTTAATAATAGGTGCCATTTCTCGTGCTGGCGTCCTTTGTATTGGACCATGCTTTTGGCACGCTAAACAACTTTTTGCATATTGAACGCATAGTTCTCCCATCTTTGGCCAAAAATATCCACTCCTAATAATTAACCATCTCATCCTTTGGCCAGCTTGATGAGCTCCACATATCCCTTCGTGCACTTCAGCCATGATCGTCTTGGCTTCTTGCAAACTTACACACTTTAGTAATACACCATCAGAGCGTTTCTTAAACAATTCTTCATCTATTAGTGTGTAATTCAGCAAACATAGCTTTGTTTTCCTATTAATCCCTCCATTAGGTTCTTTAAGGAACTCTTTAATCTCTGTTCTCCAATCCACTGCATCTCCATCTTGTATATAGTGAAGTTCAATTTTTCTCACCCTTCTTTGAGTTACGGGCAATATGGTTCCATACTCATAAGTAGACTTCCAATTTAAGACCTTTGAGTACCCTGAAGCCATTTGGGCTAACTCATTTGCCACGTCGTTATATATCCTATTAACGCATTGAAGTTCTAATTGATCGAATTCCTCTAATAATTCTTGGGCGATCTCATATTGACTTATAATGGAATAACTTTGGCATTTAAAATCACCGATCAATTGATGTATCACCAATTGAGAATCACCCTTAACGATCACATTTTTTACTCCCATATCTATCATTAGTTCTAGGCCTACAATTAAGGCTTCATATTCGGCCTGATTGTTGGTGCACAATCTGTCTAAGGTGAATGCAAACTTGTAGCAAATCCCTAAAGGATTAATCAATGCTACTCCTACTCCTGTACCTTTAGATGTTTTTGACCCATCGAAATACAACACCCAAGGTTTTAACTCGAATGAATTGATTTCTAGTTCGATTTCTTCAGGCATGTCAAGGCATGGATGATCGGCTAGAAAGTTAGCTAAAGCCTGATTTTTGACTGCCTTTTGAGGTATATATTGTATTTCAAATTCTGATAAAGCTAGTGTCCAAAGGCCTACCCTTTGGTGTAAAATAGGGCGCGAGAACATATACTTAACTAAATTTGCTTTAGAGATTAAATAAACGGTTACAGGCCGTAAATAAGCCCTTAATTTTGTACATGTGAAATACAGTGCAAGACACAATTTTTCAACAGCAGAGTAATTACATTCACATTTCGTTAACCGTCTACTTAAGTAGTAAATTGCCCTTTCTTCACCAAATTGGTCTTCCTGTGCGACAATTCCAGCTATTGATTCCTTTTCAACCTATACATACACTTTCATTGGCCGTCCTTGGATTGGTGACACCAACACTGGTGGACTTGATAGATATGTCTTCAGGCTTTCAAAAGC
>NW_019250508.1:299471-312672 GCF_002742605.1 Olea europaea var. sylvestris
TTCTTTTTTAGTACTGGCACAATATTCGACAACCATTCAACATATCTGGCTGTTCTTATAAAACCTGCTTTCAATAATCGCTCTATCTCTTTCTTAATCTCAGGGAGTACATTAGGAGTAAAACGCCTAGGAGGTTGCCTATGAGGTTTAAAATTAGGCTTAGTTGGTAATCTGTGTTCCACCAATTCTCTATCTAAACCAGGCATTTGTTCATATTCCCAAGCAAAACAATCTTTGTACTCTTTTAAGAAAGCGATTAATTTGTTACTAACCTCTTGGTCGAGCATCTGGCTGATGAACGTTGGGTGATCTTCTCCTTCATCGCCAATATTTACTTTGATCAGAGGGTCTTGTGCTTGAGCGTATCCAGGTCTGGTAATCCGCATCACTTCGTCGTCCAGTTCTCTTGCAAGTACTTTCTCTTCCAAACAGTCCACCTTGTTGACTTCTCGGCCAATGCTTTGCTCTAACTCGAATACTGCCAACTTGTCCTTCAGCACGTTTAGGGCAGTCTCTTCCTTCACTTTGTCATTGCATTCCTTATTGAAAGCCATCAGCCTGGCTTTAAAGGCCTGAATGTCGGCCATTTGCTTTTGTAACTTAAAGTCCATTCAAGCCTCCTTAACTATTCTTTTGCCAATTACTGGCTCTTCCAGGGCCACTATATTTGGCCTCATCTGTTTGAACATCTCAGTGAGTGCATCCACTGAGAATGGTTCTTCGCTTTGTGCGACAACTTGAGTTTCTTCCCCGTCTTGTACCACTCTGACAGGTCCATAGTTTCCTTCGTACATGAACTTCTCCACCGAGTTTGCTTCTGCTACAAAAGGCCTATGATCGGCCTGTACCACCTCTGCTTCGCCTTTGTCATTCCAAAAAATCAGGCATTGATGGAGTGACGAGGGTATACAGCGACTTTCGTATATCCAATCTCTTCCTAGGAGCACGTTGTAACTAGTAGGACCATCTATTACAAAGAAGACAGTGGTCCTGGTAGTCGTACCTATAGTTATGTCTAATGGCATAACTCCCTTGGCTGAAGTTACTCCTCCATTGAAACTAGTGAGGATGACTTCTGTAGGAATCATGTCACCCTCTATTTTTGCGAACTTTCTCATCATCCTAGATGAAATGGTGTTTATAGCTGCTCCATTGTCGACAAGCACTTTTGCCACTGGGACGCCGTTAACTAGAGCTTTAATGTATAGCGGCCTCAAGTGTTTAGTCAATTTCATGGCTGGTCGTTTAAAAATAACCTTTTCGACAGCCTCTATTTCTACCTCTTGCTTGTTTTCTGTCGAATTATCCCCCTGTGATAAGTCGACATGTAGTATGTCACACTGATCCTCTATCTCCTGAACTTCCTTCTTACTTTTTTCTAATGCTTCCTCATCAGTTATCCAACCTGTGGGAGGGGGCATTATTCTTGGAGGTGACCCATACTTTTCAGAGCGAGGCACTCTCTTCTTCCTTTTGGGTGTCCCGTACAGTACGTAAAAATCAAAAGGACGCTCAGATGGCTCCCCCAACAAGTCTATTTCGCGAACTCTCTCTTGATGTAGTTGCTTAAACAGAGTGTTGCGCGATACTCCTCTCTTTTTTCTTTCTGCTTCTAGGTCGATTTCTTCTTCAAAGTCTGTCATCCCGTCATCCTCCTCATCGTTGTAGGCCTCTCCAGAAGTTTGGCCTTCTTCACATACCAACACGCAAGCTTTTCCTTCGTTATCCTCCCTCTCTTCTTCTTTTTCCTTATTTTTGAATTCATTGGCCAGTAGGTAATTATTGGCCACGACAGAAGGCAACGTACCGAATTGGATAGCAAGGGGCTGATCTGGATCTTCTTCGTCCCTTCTGTCCCGCTCAAACTTTGATCTCCCAGAAGAAGTTTCTGGCAGTTCTTTCATTGATTCATCTGTACCGGTCTCTTCACTATTCTTGAGGACATTTTGATTGGCTACCTTGAGTAGTATAGGCGCTTTAGGATGTGGCATTCCTTGTTGCTGCCTCATCATCCGTCCATAGTTTCATTGGAAACGCCTTTGTTGGGTCCTAGTCATCTCATCGAAGGGTATTGCCCTTCCTGCACTGTACGGGAATGAATGCCATACATTTGGTCGGCGAGGTTGCGGCCTAAATGTTCTTTCAGTATCTGCTGGTCTGAACTGCCTTTCAAAAGGCGGTCTTCTATAGAATGATGTACCTCGCCCTCTACCAGGCTGAATGTTTGGGAAGAAGGCAGGGCGATGAGGATGTTGCCATGTCCCTGGTTTCTCCGTGTTCCCATTTACCTCTCTTTTACACCTTGCACACAGGACGTCTTCGTCCTTTTTTAGTTCTTTTCCTTGATTCGTTCAAAGACACTGGGATGTGGCCTAGGATCTTCTTCTCCGTCATCTACGACCAGTTTGAATTTTGGTAACTTGTTCTCGAATCCAGATGTTACCACGTTTACTCCAAGTGGCTGTGGGAAAGGATTCTCGTCCACTGCCATCTTTTTCTTAACATCGAACGTAATTCGTCCTGATTCAATGGCATCCTGCAATACATGATGGAAAATCAAGCAATTGTTAGTCAAATGTGACCATGCATTATGCCACTTACAATATTTTTTACCCTTAATTTGTTCAGGGTTTGGCAATTTGTGCTTATCGCTCAACTTTATCTGTTTATCCCTATATAATTTATCGAATATAAGGTGAGCTTTGGTCACATCGAACGAGAATGTTCTAGCCTTTACGTTTCCATCCTTTATGGGCTCATCTCTGCCCGATGGTCTAGGTTTGGCCACTATGGGACAAGTATATGTATCCCCTTTGACCAATTCGGCCAAACACATTTCGGCCTGATCGTATGACTCGTCGTCGATGGTATGAATGTCAAAATTTGGGTCTTTGTAATAAGTCCCTTTACTAGAATTTTCATTTGTTCTTCCTCTCTTATCAGTCGCTCATACCTAATCACATTCGCACTCAACTGGAAAAGATCAGGGAACTCCTTGTCCTGGAACTTCTTTTTTAAATCCAAGCTTAAGCAGCCTTGAGCGATCTTGACAAATTCCTTTTCGAGCAGAGGTACAAAACACTTGCTTCTTGCTATCTTGAACCTTTGGAGAAAACTTTCTGCCCATTCATTTGGCATTTGACGTAAATTCGTCAAATCGGCCAAAGTGACTTCAGACTCAGTTTTATAAAACTGAGCGTGAAACAACTGTTCCAATTGTTACCATATTTGAACAGAATTCGCTGGCAAGTTGATGAACCAGGAGAAAGCTACTCCTGTTAACGAACTAGGGAAAAGTCTCATTTTATGGTAATCGGTTACATCACCACTTTGCAATGTGAACTGCCCTATGTGTTCTAGAGTAGACACCTCTCCTAAACCAGTAAACAGTGAGAATTCTGGCACTTTGTATCCTCTAGGCCATGGATATGCTTGGTCTACCCAATCAGGGTATGGCTTTGTGTATGTCAGCCTAATGACGGGACGCACCCCAAAAGCCATCTGATCCTGTAGGATTTCCATAATATGGTTCCTCAACATGACATTGGGGTCATATGGAATTCCTACAGGTTGGTTAACCGGTTGGTTCGCATGAGGTCTGATGTTTGGTCCTTGATTGGCAACAAAATTACCATGATTATGGCCACTACCATTAGCCTGAACATCTTCTTCTTCGTTACCACGTGAAATATTCTGTCCATTATTTAGGACATTATCCCTCACGTTTGGATTACCCCCCAAGTTAGGCATACCACTACCATTGCTTTGATTTGGTACTGTAGTACCCCCTTGGTTTGAAGTAGATGGACCAGAAAACGGTTCTATCCCTTGACTCAGATTTAGGACCGAGGGATTATGTCCCACGATCGTTCTATTCTGAAAGTGATTTGTAAGAGGTATGGCCGGTTGACATATTTGGCCTACTAACTTATTCATCGTTTCGTTCAACGTCTTTAGTTGTTTGGCCATGTTGTCATAGTGTACATTCCCGTTTTGTGTAAATCTTTCCATATTATGAATACTTCGAAGATTTACCTGTTCAACGACGTCTTGTGTGAGTTCTCCAAGTAATGCACGCATGGTTCGAGGATTCAACTCCGTCATTGGTTCGTAACGACTATTACTGCTCTGATTTTGTCCATCTGTTCGTGGAGAGGCATGCTGCTCATCATATCGCTTGATTACAGACTAGATTCCTCCCTGACTTGCTGCTTCCTTATCGGATCTCTGAGGTATACTGTTTCCCCTTTTGTACTTTCAACACCTAACACCACAGTCCCACTGGGCATGCCAAACTTGTTTCGCGCGGGTTAGTCGCTAACAAATTAAAAAGGGTTAGACGATTATGTAAGGGACAAACCTCTTGAGACAAAGTCCCAAAAATGGGTGTTCTTTTATTGGCGATGACTTTACAATTGGAAATGAAAAACAACGTGCCTCCAAGGGGCGCAAGCACACGAGTTACTGAAAGAAAAAGTTTTTAAGTCTAAAAGCTAAGGAAATGAAAATTACATATTCTCTGTTCGAGAGTTTTGGATTCGGTCCTTCTTTCTATGTCCTTTCTCTCTTTTATACTTCATAGACGATCTCTTTGAGATTAACCACTCTAAAAACTGCTTGATCGTCCTATAACTACCCACTTTCTTCGTAGTGGCCATTTTGTCATGTAAACTGCCTTTTAACTGCTGCCATTCCCTTTCATCGTTCAACCGCTTTCGATTGAATTCCTTGAATCGTGGAACGTGATAGGGCTGCTTTCACAACTGCTTTGATAACTGCATTTCTTGATAACCACGACGCGTTATATTAGTTAATACTTGGGCGACTTGAAGGTTTGGGCGAGAATAGAGTAACAGTTCTGGGCGACCGTATGACACTCCATTCGTTCAGATTCTGGGCGACTTCCAAACTTGGGCGATGGCGTTGCCGCATTCTTAGGCCTCCTTATTTAGCCCTTCATCTTGATTTGTTTGATTGGGCTTCGATCTTTGGGCTATCTGATTTGGGGATCCTCCAATTGGGCTTCACTCCTTGGGCTGTTCAATTTGGGCTGAATTTTTATGTATCAACACAAACATTAATTTCAATCACACGTTTATAAATACTGTCTATTTAATATTATACATATTGTTGCATCCAATACTATTTTTCCTAGAAGATTCCTCATAAGCTTACCCCAAATACGTGCATAATCTGTTTTAAAGTCATTAAAAGCATTTTTATAATTTGTGCAAGCATGAAAAAAATAATGGTCATTGTTTATAGCGGTTCACATGCCAATGCCTACATTCAAGTACATAAAAAAAGACCATGATTAAATTTTATAGTTCAAGGATTGTTAAGAGTTGCGGAGCACGTACCACCAGGTAAAGAATCACATACGGCCAATTCTATACACAAAATATCATATTTATTGATTTTATATTTGAACTTCAATATTATTTGATTAGATTAAAAGTTTTAAATATAAAAATAAGTTTTTTTTTAATCTATTTTCCACAATGCTTTATGTCGATATAATAAAAGTAAAAAATGAAATAAATATACTCAGCCCCAATGGATTATGGGGGAAAAATATAACAAAGAAGAGATTTGACGAAAAGAAGTACATCTAAACCTTCATTATAGGAGAATGGCAAGAACTAGGCTATCCACCTATAAACTGTGTTCAGTTAAGTTTAAATGTTACTCATAAATTCCCTTTTCTACTCAATTAAAGTCAAACAAGAATTTCGATCAAACATTCGTATATATTACCCATTTATTATCTCGACATATTGTGAGACCTAATACCACACCTCCTAAAAAATTCCTAGTAATCTTTCCTAAACAGATGCTTGATCGCTTGAGAAGTCATTAAAAGAAAATATATAATACTTAATTGTAACCCTAGAAAATTATTTACAATGGGCAACTTGCTAGATACATTTAAAAATACACTAACCTTTTTTATTTGTCGTTTTGAGTATTATATTCACCATTTGACCACTTTTAGTGATGTCTCTGTTAAAATGCACTAGTTGGATGCCCGTGCATTGTATTTCTTTAAGGTAATGTTAGTGTGTTGAGCGTCAAGGAAAAATGTTAGCATTTTCTTGAGATCTACAGGCAAGATGTCCTAGCTAAATGCTATTGTGCTACTACATTGGGTTAAAATGTTTGGAGCAAAATGGGGGAAGCATTAAAATAAATAACAAATACTCAGTGAATCTGTTACCTAATACAACTCATGTAGAACATTTTTCTTAGCAGGAGAAAAGAGAGAGAAATGACCAATAAAAGAAACAAATCTAGATGTACATTTTCTTTGTCAGTGTATTTAATTTTTATTACAAATTACAGTTAACTAACTAGACGATCAAAAATTAGATATGAATACGACTATATACATAAAATATTAAAGGAGGGTCCAAAAAACTTTCGACAAGCTTATAGAATGTATTTGGATATATTTCTAAAATTAAGCAATATGATTAGAGAAAAAACACCCTTACAGGATACTACGTATATTTGAATTGAAGAAATGCTTGGAATGTTCCTACTCATTGTTAGTCAAAATACTTGATATTGCTTGATTCGTAAAAAATTTCGTCAATCATATTTCATTGCTAGCCAAAGTTTCAACAAGATTTTACAGAAGTTAAACAAATTTGCGGTTGATATGATGGTAAAACTAGGATTCATTGTGCTAGAAAAAATAAGGGAAGGTACGTGATTTTACCCTTACTTTAAAGTAAGTAATGAAAGAACATTTATTATAATTTTTCTTTTATGTTATCACTAGTGTTCTCATGATTTCTTTGTATTGTTTTATTATTTTATGATTGTATTGGAGCTATTCATGATACACATATTCCAACAATGGTTACTGAATGTGATACAAGGAGTTATAAAAATATTCATAGGACAATTTTTCAAAATATTTTGGCTTCTTGTAACTTTGATTTGGAATTTATATATGTGATTAGTGGTTGGGAGGGAATAGTACATAATTCTAAGGTGTTGAGTGATGCTTTAACAACAATAAATGGAATTAAAGTGCCACAAGGTATAAATTTATTATTTCATTTCTTTTCTTTTATCTTTTTGGATCATAATTACTCGTTAATTTTAAAAGTATTTTATGTTCAGATAAATATTTTTTGGGATACTGTGGATTTCCAAATCGATGTCAATTTTTAACACCTCTTCGAGGTGTCCGTTATCATCTTCAATATTTTTTTGGTCAAGATCGTGACCCTTAAAATATAAAAAAGTTGTTTAATTTTCTTCAGGCTTCCTTGAGGAACATAGTTGAGAGGATATTTAGTATATTTAAATCAAGATTCATAATTTTCAAAATAATTCCTCCATTTCCACTCGTATTAGCTTGTGTATGATTACACAATTTTCTTCGTAGAGAGTGCCTTTCCGATGAATTTCCAATTGGACCCGATAATAAGGATTCTTCATCTTCTTCGATTAATGAGGGGGAAGAATTTGGACCATTTTTTGAAAGTCAAGAACAAGAAAGAGAGAATGCTAATGTATGGTGGGCTTCTATAGCAGCTGATATGTAGAATGATGTTGGGAATGTTCGATATTTATTATTATTTTTTTTTTGTTGATCGTTACTAAAATACTATATATATAAAAGAAGTTGTTTAATAAATTACATTATATATGTTTAATATTTTTTTTAAAAAATAAAAGTCTTTAAAAGTCTCTAGTAGAAGTCTATAGAAATCCATGGGAAACTTTTACTAATTCTTACTAAATTTATAGAAATCACTTAAAAGTTCACAAATCCTATGGAAGTCACCCACTTTAAAAAGTCTTTAAAAGTTCTAATTGAATACACTTTACTTAAAAATATGACAAAATTAGATACACCCCCATACTCAAATTACCTTAATCTTTTGTATTTCTAGTTTTCTTCAAAAATTCATCTAAAATGAAGTTGATACACGTAAAAGGTTATGATGAGCTAAACAAGTTTTCTACTATTAATTGTAAAAGATGATAATAGTTCCTTGAATTGCTCAATAAATAAGACTACAAATCTTAACAAAAGATTGTGTGGAAAAAAACCACTAGAGAGTCCTCATCCAGATGTAGAGGTTCTATCGTTGTAGGATCCTACTAAAAAATAGTTTTTCATCTACGAAAAATTATCAACGGATACAATTCGTTGATAATTAGAAACAGATTATCCGTTGGTAAAAGTTATTCACTTTCAGCTATAATAATTAGTAACGAATTTTTCGTTGGTAACGATGATATCTCTTTACCAATGAAAATTTCGTGCCTTATGTAATCGTTTAACATTTAGATTTTTCATATACGGATATTCCGTTAGTAATTTGAAACGGATTATCTGTTGGTAAAACTAATTCACTTATCCCACATCGAAAGTTCACAACAAAGTCTTTAGAATTGTCTTCTACAAATTAATTTGTGATCCAATAAGTGGTTAAACAATATTTTAGCCCTTCAATTCAGTTGGCCAAAAGTTAAAAAAATTAGAATTATTAAATAAATAATAATAACAATAATAAAAAATAAATAATTTTTTTTTTTACCATGCCTCGCACCTATGCGACTATTTACAACATTGATTTTCACCAATTGTAATGACTGACATTTTCTAACGGAAAGTTGGTTGGTATTGGTTAAGATTTTTACCTTCGAAAATTTCGTTGGTAAAAGATTCACATTTTAACAACGGACCAATAGAAAATTCGTTAGTAAAATGTTTACTCTTTACATACGGCAGGATCTGTTGGTAACTATTGGGGACCCTCAAATCAGCAATGGATTTGCGGTTGCAGATATTCCGTTGATAAAGAGTAATAGCAACGAATATCGAGATTTTAGAAATGGAAAATACGTGCCTGAAGCCATGTTTTTTGGAGCTTCTACTTGTGTTTCATTTTCAAACTTCATATCTTTTGGATAACCAACAATTTTATAGCACTTAGCTAAAACCTTTAAGTTCATTTTGAAGAATATCATTTGTCAATTCGGTATTCCTCACTCCCTTATCTTCGATAATAGCACACAAATAGAAAAAATAGGAAACCCTGCATAGAGCTTAGAATTAAGCAATGTTATAAAAACCAGATCGAACTGGCTGGTTTAACTGGAATAATTGAGAATCTGCCCGAAATTTAGTTTGGTTAGACATTGAAAACCTCTTCTTTATAAATTGGTGTCAAACCCATTAAATCGACGATTAATCCTTGAATCAGTTGTCCCAGATGAGGTTTACTCGAGTCCACTGGTTAGATTTAAAAAAATAAAATAAAAATAAAAATAAAAAAAGAAGGAAGAATGAATGAAAAATAGCTATATCATTCTTCAAGCTCTAAGGCTTTTTTCCAAATATGAAACTTACTTAACCTTTTGCTATACTAGAATTGTAGTAATTGCTTATGTTTTCCTTATTTTTTCTTTTCTTCTTTCTATTTTTTTTCCCTTTTAATCGTTGAAAACATTTTTCTCCTTCACATCGGCGGCACTTGCATCTGTTTACCCTAATTCTGATAAAGTAAGTGAAAGAGATAAATTGAGGCTTTGGACAAATACTTTCTTCTTGAGGTTGTCGCCCATTACAAATGAAGATTCACTTTCGTGTTTATCACTTTCATTTTTCCCTTTTTTCTTTTCTTTTATTAATATTTTTTACTTGGTAAATTAAGAATAAATGAATTAATTACTATACCAAATTATAAAATAATATATTTGCTAATTACACAATTAATTTAGAATAGCTGAGCTGCTTGTTAGACATCAACTTAATTATATATATTTGTAAAGTTTTATTGTAAATGTATTTAATTATTCATTCAACTGGTTTGACTCCAGTTCGACTACGGTTGAACCTTTCGACCTTTTTACTTTTTTCTAGGTTAATGTTCAATTTTATTTGAAAACTAATATCTATACTTTCAATAAGAAAAGTCATCTATGATTTGGGACATTTCTTCTAAAATGTGACTTCTAGGTCTAGGCGCGAAGGAGGCACAAAATGCCTGCCTCATGCTTTTTTGAGCTTTTTATATATATATTTTTAATTAATTCTTGCCTTTTCTATTTCGCCCCATCTAGGGGTGTTTTTTTTCGCTGTTTTCTTTTAGTTATTCAATGATTTTTAGATTGATTTAAAAATTTAAAATAATTTTTTACGTCTCACCTAGCCCGAAGCATAGACTATACATCTCGTCACGTTTTATGCTTTTTAGAATACAATTTGAGACAAGACAAAAATGAAATTAAGCTTATCTTCACGGTATGAATTAAGGGAATAAAAAACTTCTCACGGCCCTTAAAGTCAGGATGACTAAAGTCTTCTGTATAGAGTAAAAGTCAGGCCCAACATGCATTAAATTTAATAGGTCACCTCATAATGCATGAACTTAGAATAATGTGGATAGATGGTATCGCATCCATAATTTTAACAAGTAGACAAGGGAAAAGGCTAAAACTCCATCCCCATTGAGGTTCATACCTATCTACACCATGAATAATAATTAATAACTTTGTTAGCCAAAAATTATAATGTTATTATAATTTAAAATCAAAGTCAAACATTAAAATCGCATTTCAAAAGACTTGCAATTACTACCCACTCTAATGCATTTTAATTTGAACAACTTATAATGAAACCCAACAAAAACTGTATTAAAAATATTAATAATTATTTATTAACAAATACACACATCAATGAATTTTCAACATGTAAGATCCACGATAGACGAAAGAAAATGTTGTGTTATTTCCTTGCTTTGGCTTTTCACACTTCACTTTTCCTTTCCCACGATTGGAGTACCATAGGAATTAATCTAAGTAGACTGAAAATGCATGACAGAAACATTAACCTACACTCACAATGCGTGCGGGACCCGTTTGCATTAAAAACTCCAAGAAAAAGGTGGACCCCTCCTATTGTGAGAGTTCAATAAAGTTGCATATCAACCATTTTCGTTCATTGTAACTTGGTACCATAAATACCCTACCCAAGACCAGCTAGCGCTTCAAGCTTTATACTCCGCTTGAAAGACTAGCTGTCACACAGAGAGAGAGTTTTGAACTTAATTAAGATGGCAGAAGTGATCCTTCACGTTTACGACGTTACAAATAATAATTCCGGCTATGAAAACCTAAATTTCGCCCTCGTCCAACTCAACAACGTCTGTAAACAGGCCATCCCTATTGGCGGAGTCTTTCACACTGCCGTCCAGGTTTATGGGGACGAGGAATGGGGATACGGGCAGTGCGATGAAGGCTCAGGTGTTTACAGCTGTCCCGCCCGCAAAAACCTGATGTATACATACCGTGAAAGTATAGTTCTCGGAAGAACAAATTGCTCCGCTGCCAAGGTGAGTCAGATCCTAAAAGAACTTAGCCAGGAGTGGCTGGGAAATAAGTACGATCTACTGGCGAAAAACTGTAACAATTTCTGCAATGAGTTGTTGCAGAGGTTGGGAGTGCCGAAGCTTCCGGCATGGGTAAATTGTAAAACCAATTATTTGTGGCCCATGTAATATTAAAGAATTAATTTAAGGTGATTAATATTATTAAAATCCTATTGGCCCAATTGAGAAATTGTAGTTTTATAATTGTCTACTTTGATAGAAAGTTGAGAGTTTTATGGCACAAAATGAGACTGCCTCTCTCTGCCTATAAATGTGAATGAAATCCATCAATTAATTCATTCAATAAAAGAGAGGAAAAGTGAGAGAACGGTTTCATTAATTTTAACAGTTTATTATTTTGCAGATCTAAAATTCTCAATTATTGCCATGGATCAAGGTATGTTTTCTTGATCAATTAAATTCATATGTGAAAATCATGAATTCCAAAGATCTTGGCATTAGGGTTTAATGTCTTACATGTGGTATCAGAGCCTGGTTATGGAATTTATGATTTTCCTTTAAAGATTATGATTTTCTGCTTATCGATCTTTAATTTTTATTATAAATTTATGAATGAAATATGAAATCAGATTCAAGATCCTTACTGTCTATTTTACCAGAATTAAATATGCTATTAGGGATTTTTGTTGAAATTAATTACTGTTAATATGCACATGGCCATTCATTGCGTTAATTAAATTCTAGTTTTTCATTTGTAAGTGGTCGGAAAGAGCATGAATTTGATGCGTGTCGGAATGGATCTGGTACACACCACTATCTGTATTAAATTGGCTTTGTTTCAATTGTTTATTCCAAAAGGCTCTGGAATGACAGAATTGTGTGCATATAAATTGTATGCAGTAATTACAGAAGGATGGTTAAATTAATGGTTGGAACTGCCCGTAGAGAGTACATCAGACTGCCATATATATTGTATTGTGATTGGTTGAAGAAAAGGTTGATTTCTTGGGTTTCACAATCACAAATTCCATTAGCTGTCCAATCTGTGTATAATCTGGGTGCATTTCTTAGTGGATGAGTTTTTCTAATTTAACTATAGACTACATAATTGGAATTTACTCAAGTTCTGTGGACCACCATTCACTTCAAAACCTATTTGATGTTTATTATTTAACTTTGGTTTGAAAATTTCTGCATCATTTAGCGCAGAATATCATTTAGTGCCCAATTATAATTTACAGCAGTATGTTTTATAAGTCCACTAATTATGTATTGATTAAAGATGGTGATATATGAATGGCTAATTATGGTATTGGACTTTGAATTATGGATTAAATTAAGTCATAGTTTAATTACCTATCTTCGTGATTTGTTTATGTAATTGACGTTCGATTAATGTTGTTTGTTAGTCACCAAAGTGGCCAAACATTATGGTATTTCGAACACTAAATTACATAATTTATTTATCAATTACTCTTGATAGTTTGATGCTTGTAAATGAAAATGACTTTATTATTGGAGTCAAGAGTATATTGACGTTCAAAGATTATTAAATTATTATGGATCGCCCAAAGGTTGATCAGTTAATTTTATTAATCTTGAACATGATCGTGGTGAATTGATTTACTTGGTCGGATGTGTTTTGTATATCCAAAGATATCATACATGTCTGATTAGAGTATGTTTAATTACCAATTAAGTGAAATTAAATTAGCATCATTATATTTATTATGATGGTATAACGTAATATCACCCAAAGGAGAATTACGCTATACATTTATTGTTATTTGAATCTGAAATTAAAACTCAAAGTATTAATGTTAGAGCATTTTATATTTTGCAGT
>NW_019250508.1:312792-315185 GCF_002742605.1 Olea europaea var. sylvestris
CCTAATGTTTATGCGGATGACCTTAGCAAAGAATATCAAGTCTACTATCCCTAAAACTGAGAATGCTAAGGAATATATGAAGTCTGTCTTATACAAATTAAAGCTTGATAACCTCTTTGCCGAGACTCTTTTGACCTTGCATCATAATATTGGTACTAAACGTGGTTTACTGAATGAACGGTCTGCTAACTTGTGGCATAAACGTTTGGGTCACATATCCAAGAAAATGATGGAAAGATTAGTAAAGAATGAAATTCTTCATAACTTGGATTTTTGTGGTCTTGGAATTTGTGTGGATTGTATTAAGGGTAAACAATCCAAACACACAAGAAGTACATAGCTTCTTGAGATAATACACACCGATATATGTGGGCCTTTTGATGTTTCATCATTTGGTGGAGAAAAGTATTTTATCACCTTTATTGATGATTTTTCACGTTATGGCTATGTTTATTTGCTGCATGAAAAGTCTCAAGCTGTAAATGCTTTAGAGATTTTTGTCAATGAAGTTGAACGGCAATTAGACAGAAAGGTGAAAATTATTAGATCTGATAGAGGTGGTGAATATTATGGAAAATATGATGAAACTGGACAACACCCTGGTCCATTTGCTAAATTTCTTGAAAGACATGGCATATGTTCTCAATACACTATGCCAGGCACACCACAACAAAATGGTGTGGCTGAAAGGCGTAATCGTACTCTAATAGAAATGGTTAGGTGTATGTTGAGCAATTCATCTTTACCTATTTCCTTGTGGATGTTTGCATTAAAGACTGCCATGTATCTACAAAACAAGGTTCCTAGTAAGGCAGTTCCAAAGACTCCTTTTGAACTGTGGACGGGAAGGAAACCCAGTTTAAGGCACCTGCATGTTTGGGGTTGCCCGGCAGAAGCAAGAATTTATAATCCACATGAAAAGAAGCTGGACTCAAGAACAATCAGTGGATTTTTCATTGGTTATCCAGAAAAATCAAAGGGGTATAGATTTTATTATCCTAATCATAGTACTAAAGTTGTTGAAACTGGAAATGCTAGGTTCATTGAGAATGGTGAAGTTAGTGGGAGTTTGGAACCACGAAATGTGGAAATACAAGAAGTTAGAGTTCAAGTTTCTCTACCCTCAACTTCTTCTAATGTTGTTGTTCCTCAAATTGTTGGACAGCATAACAATTTACCTGAACAACAAATAAATGAACAAACACCCCACAATGAAGTTGCTACTAATGAACCTGCATTAAATGAACCACAAGAAATAGCATTAAGAAGGTCACAAAGACAACGTAGACCTCCTATTTCTAATGATTATGTGGTTTACCTACAAGAGTCTAAATTTGACTTGGGAATTATTGATGATGATCCAGTTTCATTTTCACATGCCATTGAGAGCGCCAATTCTGATAAGTGGTTAGATGCTATGAAAGATGAGTTAAAATCTATGGAGCATAATGAAGTCTGGGATCTCATCGAATTACCAGAATCATGTAAAAGAGTTGGGTGTAAATGGGTCTTTAAGACCAAGCGCGACTCTAATGGTAATATCGAACGATATAAAGCTAGACTAGTTGCCAAAGGTTTTACTCAGAAAAGTGGCATTGATTATAAGGAGACATTTTCGCCAGTCTCCAAGAAAGACTCACTCAGAATTATAATGGCTTTAGTAGCTCATTATGACTTAGAGCTACATCAAATGGATGTGAAAACCGCCTTTCTAAATGGAAATTTAGATGAAGAAGTTTATATGGATCAGCCTGAAGGTTTTTCAGTTAAAGGAAAGGAACACATGGTGTGTAAGTTAAAGAAATCAATATACGGACTTAAACAGGCTTCCCGTCAATGGTATCTTAAGTTCAACGATATCATTATTTCTTTTGGATTTAAGGAAAACATCGTTGACCGATGTATATATCTAAAGGTCAGTGGGAGCAAGTTTATATTTTTGATTCTGTATGTTGATGATTTCTTGCTAGCTACTAATGATCTTGGTCTATTACACGAGACTAAGAAATTTTTCTCTAAAAATTTTGAAATGAAAGAAATGGGAGAGGCAGCCTATGTGATTGGAATTGAAATATTCCGTGACAGGTCACAAGGATTGTTAGGGTTGTCTCAGAAAGCATATATCAATAAAATTTTAGAGAGATTTAAAATGGAAAATTGTTCAGCGAGTGTCGTTCCAATTCAGAAAGGAGACAAATTTAGTCTCATGCAATGTCCTAAGAACGACTTGGAACGCAAACAAATGTCAGCTATTCCTTATGCATCTCTTGTTGGGAGCCTAATGTATGCTCAGACTTGCACCAGGCCAAACACAAGTTTTACTGTCGGAATGCTGGGCAAGTATCAAAGTAATCCAGGATTTGATCATTGGAAAGCTGCAAAGAAAGTATTGA
>NW_019250508.1:316083-384606 GCF_002742605.1 Olea europaea var. sylvestris
CGCCATGACTCTTATTAGTCTTTACTTAAGGATGATATATTAAGTGACCAATGTATGATGGATTTTAGCTAATGGTATGCGCATTATGTTATATACCACATAACAAAACAATATTACACGGGCCAAGTGGGAGAATGTAAAACCAATTATTTGTGGCCCATGTAATATTAAAGAATTAATTTAAGGTGATTAATATTACTAAAATCCTATTGGCCCAATTGAGAAATGGTAGTTTTATAATTGTCTACTTTGATGGAAAGTTGAGAGTTTTATGGCACAAAATGAGACTGCCTCTCTCTGCCTATAAATGTGAATGAAATCCATCAATTAATTTATTCAATAAAAGAGAGGAAAAGTGAGAGAACGGTTTCATTAATTTTAACAGTTTATTATTTTACAGATCTAAAATTCTCAATTATTGCCATGGATCAAGGTATGTTTTCTTGATCAATTAAATTCATATGTGAAAATCATGAATTCCAAAGATCTTGGCATTAGGGTTTAATGTCTTACATAAATAGGTTTGCCGATGTCGGAGATACTGCCTGTGAAGCAGTACGAACGCTGCATAAAACCAAGGATGAAATGTTATCTGCTGGAAAGGAGGCGTATAAGAATGCCATCGATACGGCCATTAAGACTCCCAAGTCTCTTATCAGTTTAAGCAAAGGTAATCGACTTCGAACAGAGCAATTTAAACCAAAGTTCTTTGCTGGAAGAATTGCCGGACCAGATGAAGAAACCAGCAAGAAATAAACATCAGGGGCCGGAACTTAACCGGGCCATGACCATGTAGAATGATGGCCTAGTCATATCGTAGTATATTCGAGTCCTAGCTCTATCTTCATGTGTATCTTTCTCTGTGTCTTTGTCTTTGTCTGTGTCTGTGCCCTTGTATGGTTTGTTATTTGATTTCCTCTTACCTAACTGCCTATTTCTCTTATTTGAGTGCTGCGTAATGCATTATTGTATTATATTACTGTTATTGTAGCTTCATCGCCTTTTTCTCCTCAAAACTGCTGATAATTTTCTTTGATCAACCTTCTCTACCACCAAATAGTTTAATAAAATTGTTAGACTAATTTATCAAAAAACTTAATAGATCGGTTAAAGTGAATACAAGTAGTTTACTCAAAAAGGCTATTAGACGAAATTTTGGAAAAAGTGAATAATGAATAAATAAAATAAATAGGAAAGGAAAATGCTACTTTACCATATTCTTTGACCTGCGGAATGACCGTGTAAGCAATATATTAAAATAATCAATAATAATTCTTTGACCTTGTTTCTCATTGTTTAAAGCCTTTATTGTTACTTACTACAAAATAAGAAAACAAAAATTAAACCCCCAAAAATTATACCTCACAGTCAATCCTTAAAAAACCCACATATTCGAACTTGCTTCCAATGACGAAGATGAGTACAGGTCTGGTGCAGCAAGAACGAGGGGTACAAATGCCGTCTTTTCGTGCCGGTGTCGAAGGGAGTGAGTTAATCTGTGCCGACGCTTGAGGGTTTTAATTTGGTAGATTTGGAGGAAACCGATTTCGTCTTGGGAGGGGCAGTGAGATATGGGATTTGAGTTATTGGGCCGGATCCTTGTTTGGTTTATTAATTTTCTGTCTTTTATTAATTTTTATTTTTTTTTATTTTTTATTTTTTTTAAAATTTAAGGGAAAGGAAAATGCTACTTTCCATGTCAGCAGGTCAAGGTTTCTGTTAAGGGTTTCTGTCACCATAGCGCGGTCGAGAAATTTGACTTAGTGGGGCCTTGTCCACTTCGACTGATTCAGCTGCAGTTTTCTCGTCGTGAAAGAAGTAAAGAAATGAAAGCTGAGGGTTAAACCACCCATGAGGGAGAGTTACTAGCATCTATGCTCTAAGATGAAACACGCAGTATATGGAAAATATTTTGATTGCTTGTCTTATTGAGCCTTGTGCATATTGATTGTGAATTTATAAAGTCTGCATGCAATAGAATTTAGTGATTTAAAAAGTCCTAGTAGCTATCCAATGAATAGTGGAGTGTTTGACAAAAAAAAGAAAAAAATACATTTGAATCTTCTAAAATAACTCAAAATTCTGCAAACTCAAAATTCTGCAGTCTCCTAAACTAACTTGAGATTCTACAGATTTTGCTCACCTAATTGTTGACTTAGCTCAAATACTCTAACACTCCCTTGTAAACTGATGGGGAGATTAGTCACCAACAATTTGGAACATAGATATTGAAATCGGTTGGCAGTGTGTCCTTTTGTAAAGGCATTTGCAATATGAACATTTGTAGTGATATACTTGACTGTAATATCGTTAACTACAACATTTTCTCCGATAAAATGATAATCAATTTCCATATTCTTTGTTGTAATAAATTAGGGAAAAAACAAACTTTTTCTTTTTTGGTCCAAAAGGTTGGGGGTCATGTGACCCCTCTCTCCGCCAACCAATGCGTTCACGATATGGATACATCAAGTTTTTGCCAATGGGAGAGTGTAAACCTCAATGGCAGTGTGATGTCAGAATAATTCTAAATATGGACTTCCCATTTAATTATAAATTTTACGGGTTAGATGTATAGCTCATAATAATCCTGGGATTAAGCCCAACATATTAAGTGATCAATTGAGCCGTTTTACACCCGGCGGATTATATTTTATATAATGTAGTAATTTAAGTATATGGACCAAAAACATATGTAAGCCCTAATTAGGGTTGAAGTCGTTAATGAGACGGCTTAATAAATTCCTATAAAAAAGCTAGGTCCCTTCTCATCTCTATATTGTTTTATTGACTTGTTCAATTGACTGCTAATACTTTGTGAGGAGCGATGAGTTGAATATCTGGCTGTTAATATTCATATCGACAATGTCTTCTGTAGTAAAATGACCCATTTATCGTGATCCAATTCCTTTTTTCGCTCGCAGCCTTGCCTTCTGATCAAAATCCGGAATAGGCCCACAAGACTCAACTGCGCAAACCCCCGGCCCGCACCCTCGTATTGTTAAAATCAACAATTAATATCAAAGCTTACATGCTAAAATAAGAATCCTTCATAAAATAGCTTTATTTTTTCAATTCCCACCTTTGAATTACAAATAATAGAAAACCAAATTCTCGTTGTCGATATCCCAATATGCTTCAATCTATATATATATATATATATATATTTAGCATGTAATTCTGTGAACATTCAATTCCCTTGCCGCTCTCCCTTCTCCATAGTCAACATTCCTTTTGAGGAAGAACTTAAAATAAATAAATAAATAAAATAATAATAATAATAATAATAATTAAGGAAAATAATGTGCGGGATGTTCGCATATTTGAATTTTAGGGGGTGTTTGATAGACATTTTTATGTAAAAATGTATTTTAGAATGATAAATTGATGTGAAATGTGTAGTTAAAAAATAAGTAAAATTTTTTTATTTACGTGTAACATTATTTTAATAAAGAATGTGTGGTTGAAAAAAAGAGAGAGAAAAATACATTTTGAAAAAAATGACTACCAAACGGGGCCTTAATGTCAGTGGAGAGAGGCATTATATTTTGTCCCTCATCAAATCTGTATACCATGATGTTGATGCTAGGGATTTAAATTTAGAAGAATCATTCTCGATTCATACTGTGTATCGATTTTATACATGATTTTTGATGCATTGCCTATTTGGTGGTTCCTGTCCCTGGGCGTTGACAGCCACGGTCTTGTTGCTGTGTTCGCGGTTTATGATAATGGCAACATCACTTGTTGCGCGAGGCTATCTATTTGATGTTTCCTCCCGGTGTTGACAGCTTAGAAATAAATAAATAAAGGTTTTTTTTGCAAAATCAGTTGAACGGAAGTGGGGACCTAGGTTTTAAACAGTTATATTATGGCCCCCACATGCAATTAAGGAGAAAGGGTCTGTTCGCAATTTTAAAATGGAATGACCTATTATGTAGTTTCCAAAATTGTAACGTTCCTTTATAATTTCAAAATCAGGGGGCAAATTTGCAATTTTCAAAAGTGTTTGGAATCCAAATTTTAAATGGTTTTGAATTAGACTTTCAAATGGGCTTGGGCCAAAATTTTGAATTTTGACAAAAAATAAAATAAAATTGATTGACGATTTTTATATTTTCATTAAAATGTTTATATATTTAAATGTTGCTATTATTTGTCCGTTTAAATTTCAACTTTCATATATTAAAATTTTGTGGCCAATTTTATCTCTCAATCACATATGCATTTTGCATTTCATCGATTGATGATTATGATTTGTTATATAATTATTGTTTTGCAATTGAATTTGAAATAAAAATAGGTGATAAATGCCAAAGTGGCACGTTCGTTGTTATTTATTCGATTTTCTCTAAAAAAAAATTGAGAGACTTTAGCATCATAACTTTAAAATATTTCATATAGTATATTGCCAAAGGTGTTATTATATTTGATGTTTTGAAAAATGGCATAAGGCAATTAACGAGTTTACCTTAGTCTAGTAATCACCTTCTGTCCAATGGAATTTGTATTTCAAAAACCAATGTGGTTTTATTAACTAGTTTCATGATGTGTTTTAAGAGTATTTACAGCGTATTGTATTGTCATCTCAAATGTAACTTTATGATGATGCATCTAGGCTTTTACCGTAATAAGATTCATATGGTTTTGACTTTAATTACATATTATCTAATTAATAGCCCATGTTGATTAGATGAATATGTTATCATCCGTTGACTGCATGCATTATGTTTAGATGATATTAAATATGATATTTTATGTTTTCACAATTTATAATGCCTCATCTCTTTCGAGTCAATTATCTATTATTAAACCTTGACTGGAAATAATTATGTAAAATGAAAATAGGATGTAAAAATAGCACTTGAATTTTTGGGCTTGAATTTTACAATGAAGAAAAAGCTTTTGAAACTCTTAGATAAGAGCATTCTTGAATATGTAGCTGAATATGAAAAGTGGAAAAAGGTCAACTAACTTTATTTGGAAATTATTAAGTTCTCTATAACTGATTCCACTATGAATGCTATTCCAAATAATGAAAATGCCAAAAGTTTTATGGATACCATAAGAGAGAAATTTGTTGAGTTTGATGAAGCTGTAACTGGATATGTGCTGGACAAAACAATGGATATGAGATGTGATGATACAAGTGGAATTAGAGAGCATGTTATGAAGATGATAAATATATCATCCAAGCTAAAGACTCCTAAAATTCCCATTCCGGAGCCGATCCTAGTCTGTCATGTTTTAAATAGCCTTCTTAGCTAATTCAATCAACTTAAGGTAGCTTACAATGCTCAGCGAGATAAATGAGATTTAGATGACCTTATTGCAGTATGTGCTTAAGAGGATTATAGAATGCAGCGTAAGATTGTTGAAACTGTACAACTAGCTTTTCAACCATCACAGAACAAGGGATCTTCTTATAACCATAAATCTAAATTTCGTAAAGGTAATAAGTCACATCAAAATCAGCAGAATAAAAATTTTGGATGTTAGACTTCTGTGGTCCTAAAGGAACTATAAAGAAAATTGATTAATTCAAGTTCGACAAAAAGAAAGGTTACTGGCAGAAAAATTGTTTTAAGTTTAATATTTGGTTAGAGAAAAAAAGTGTTTTGTAGGTATCTTGTTGTCCGTAGTTTATTTTGAGTCTTCCTTTGTATACGTGCTTTTGAATTCTTGGTGATTAAACTCGCGAGCTAGTATTCATATTCTGAATTCTTTACAGGGGCTCACAAACGAACGGAGGCCAAGTGAGTTGTGCATTGGAAATGGAGTTCAAGTGAAGGTATAGTTCATAGGAGCAGTGAAATTGTCTTTGGAGTTTGATTTCTCGCTTGTTTTAGAAAATACAATTTTTGTTCTGACAATGAAATGGAATTTAATTTTTATATCAAAACTTGATACTTGTGGTTTTTCCTTTAATTTTGGTAATGAAATGGTTGAGTTGTTTCATGATTCTCCTTTGATTGGAAATTACCTTTTATGTGATGGTTTTTATAAATTGTCTTCGACTCTTTTTGATGAAGTCTCTTATGTTAACAATGTGTCAAAGAAAAGGGCTCTAATCCATGAATCATTCTCCACGTTGTGGTATAAGCGGTTGGGTCACATTTCAAGGGAAAAAATGGAAAGTTTGGTAAAAGTTGAGATACTTCCTTCTCTAGACTTCTCTAACTTTGACACCTGTGTGGATTGTATAAAAGGAAAGCTAACTAAGTCTACAAAGAAAGGTTCCACTAACAGTGATGGTACTTTAGACTTGATTCATACTGATACTAGTAAACCTTTGACTTCCACTATATACGGGAACAAATACTTCATAACTTTTATTGATGATTTTTTACGATATAGATATATTTACTTGATTAATGATAAATCTCATGCACTTGAGAACTTCAAGATTTCCAAAATGGAAGTAGAGAAACAATATGGGAAAAGTATCGAAGTTGTAAGATCTGACCATGATGGTGAGTACTTTGTCAAGTATGACGAGTCTGGTTAAAACATGGGTAGTTTTGTAAAGTTTTTACTAGAGTATAGAGTATTACCTCAATATACCATGCTAGGAACATCTAGGCAGAATGACATTTTTGAAATACATAATTAGACTCTGAAAGATATGATCAGGAGCATGATGAGTAGAACAAATTTGCCAGAATATTTATGGAGAGAAGCCTTGAAAAATACCATATATTTTTTGAACAGAGTTCCAAGTAAAGCTGTTCTAAAGACACATTTTGAATTATGGACAGGACGTAAGCCTGGTTTGGCTCATGTCAAAGTTTGGGAATATCCAGCTGATTTTAGAATCTATAATCCTTTCAAAAAGAAATTAGACCTGAAATCCACTCTTGGATACTTTATTGGGTACCCGGACAGATCATAATGTTATAAATTCTATTATCCAAATCGTGGCACTAGAATTGTTGAGCCCATTACTGCTAAATTTCTAGAGAATGATTTTGGTGATAGTGAGCGTTCTACATTGAATTTTTTTTTTTGTTGAGCTAAAGTAAGTTGTTGCTTCAGTTCCTGTTTTCTAGGAAAGAGTTGGTTCTCAATCAGTTAAAGTTGTTAATGAAGAACCGAGGAACCTCGGGAAACTTCTAATTCTTCCTCCAACAACAATTAGATCAATTTCTAAGCCACAAGTTAGAAAATCGCAAAGGGAAAAGAGGTTTGCATTGCCCAGTGATTACATTACATATTTATTGGAGAATGATTTTAATATTAGACATATTGTTGATCATGTTTCTTATAATTACGCATTGACAAGTCCTCAGTCAGATAAATGGATATATACTATGGAAGATGAAATGAGTTCTATGGAACAGAACAAAGTTTGGGAACTTCTTGAACTTTATCCGGATGCCAAAGCTATAAATAATAAGTAGATTTTCAAAAGTGAGTTGGATTCGAAAGGGAATGTTGAGCGAAAAAAAGCGAGATTGATTGCAAAAGGCTTCTCTTGATGAGAAAACATTGATTATAATGAAACCTTCGCACCCATTTCGTCCAAAGATTCTTTTTGAATTATTATGGCACTTGTGGTGCACAACAATTTGGACCTTTATCAAATGGATCTTAAGGCAACTTTTTTGAATGGAAATCTTTCTAAAAAGGTTTACGTGAGCCAAGCCGAAGGTTTTGTTGTGAAGAGAAAAGAAAACTTGGTATGCATGTTAAACAAATTATTATATGGACTCAGGCAAGTATCACGATAGTAGTATTTAAAAGTTTGATAAGGTTATAATCTTTCTTGATTTTGTTGAAAATACGGTTGATCAATGCATTTACCTCAAAATTAGTGGGAGAAATTTTATTTTTCTTGTCCTGTATGCTGATGACATTTTATTTTCTAGTAGTTACTTGGGGTTGCTTTATGAGATAAAGAAAATATTATCTGCTAATTTTGAGACGAAAGATCTTGCAGAAGCTTCTTATGTGCTTGGCATTGAAACACATCGTGATAGAAATCGTAGCTTGTTGGGAATTTTTCAGAAGGCTAATATAAAACGTGTTCTAGAATGATTCAATATGTAGAACTGTGCACGTAGTGATGTACCTATCTTAAAAGGGGATAAGTTTAGTAAAGCTCAATATCTAATGAAAGAGCTAGAAAGGAATCTAAGAAGATGATACCATATGCTAGTACTGTAGGGAGTTTGATGTATGCTCAATTTTACACTAGACCAAATATCGATTATGCAACCAGTGTCCTTAGTAAGCTTCATTTAAATCCAGGAAAACAACATTGGGAAGTAGCTAAGAAACTTATGAGATACTTGAAGAAAACTTAAGGTTATGCTTATATTCTAATGTTCAAATCACCTTGAAGTAGTAGGATACTTAGATTCTGATTTGCTGGATGTTAAGATGATTTGAAATCAACCTTAAGTTATATTTTCATGTTAGCTGGTGATGCTATCTCTTAGAAAAATATTAAGCAGACTTTAGTGACATCTTCTACTATGGAGGCTAAATTTGTGGTATGTTATGGGACTATAGTCCAGGCCATTTGGTTAAAAAATTTTATTTATGGTTTGAAAGTTGTTGATTCAATCTCAAGGCCAATCATTATTTATTGTGATTATACCACAGCAGTGTTGTAATCAATGAATAATAAAAGTTTCGGTAGGTCAAAGCACATTGGCATCAAATAATTGTTGGTTAAAAATAGAGTTAAGGAAAGGCAAACAAAAACAGAGCATATCATTACAGAGGTGATGATTGTAGATCTTTTGACTAAGGGACTTGATCCAAAGGTTTTTAAAACACATGTTGCTAATATGGGTATTGTGGAAACCTTGATGTTTTTGGTTAGTAGGAGTTATTATGTAAAATAACTATGTTTTGGCTTGATCCTTTTGTGGGGTGCATAGGCAATCTATGCCCCTGTTTGGTTCTCATTCTTTGGCCACGAAAATAAAAATATGACTGCTATACATCATATCAGCCACCATATTTGACTTTCCATCTCTTGTGTCGGTCTCGTAACAACTATATTTTTCATTCTCATTCTCATTTTCACAAAAACAGGTACCAAACGGGGTCTATATGTTTTTCGAGTACAATCTTTTCCAATAATAAAATATATTTTCCCCTATCTATGAATTATTTTGAGCATGCATTTGATTTATGTCTTTTTATTATAATGTTTTTATGATCTCAACATATAACAGATAGAAACATGAGATGAGTCTCTTTTAGAGAAGTGGCTTCATTTTGATCTGAAATATTATCAGGACCGATATGAATTAGCATAGGTTATTTTTTTATTTTTTTTCACTTTTGGTTCCAAGTTCTACTACATACTAGCACATTGGTTGGAGGATGGTAATTTATGTCGATAAGAATGTTGGCATTTCTAACGGTGGAGTCGTCTTACGTCCTTTAAATGGTTTAACGATTTCTATGTTCGATATCAACATTTGTGTTGGACTGGATCATGTTACTTAAGATGTCATCATTGGAGCTATTCTTGTGGGTGGCCACCTATGCAGTCTAACCTGAAAGTCAAAAGTTGTTTTATAGCAATCAGATGTAGGAGAATTGGCTCATAATGATGCTGTGATTAAGGCCAATATGTTAAGTGATCAATTGGGACGTTTGACACCTTACGGGTTATATTTTATATAATGTGACTATTTAAGTATATGGGTTGAAAATATATGTAAACCCTAATTTAGATTGGAGCTGTTAATAGGACAGCTCAATAAATTTCTATATAAAGGCTAGGCTCATTTCCTCTTTGTATTGTTTTATTGACTTGTCCCATTGAAGGCTAATATTTTGTAAGGAGCAAGAAGATGAAGATCTGGCTACTAATATTCATATCCATAATGTCGTCCGCAGGTATGAATTTGAACTATCAATTTATAATTTTGTGATTCTCGATTCTTAGCATGATTATCGCTAAAATCAACATGTGGAAGGTGTCGTTAATAGGGATGCCCTATCTACCAACATTGTTGAGTTGAACAAGTGCGAAATCCAGGTTTTTGTTGCTAAAATTACTATTTGTAACCTATATTACGCGAAGGATCACTTCTTCCATATTAATTAAGTTCCAAGCTCTCTCATTCTCTCTATGTGACAAGTAGTCTTTCAAGCAAAGTATAAAACTCGAAGCACAAGCTTGTCTTGTGTAGGGAATTTATGGTAGATGATTATCTCGTCTTTCGTGGCTCTTGCACATTGAAAATACATAAATGAGTATATTTGTTAAAAAATATATATTATTATTGTAAATGCAATGTATGTTCTGGTTTCATTATATTTGTAGGTCTCACAAAATGTGATTTGCGATTTGACTTTGATTATTAAATTATAAAGAAATTATGATTAATGACTAACAAACTTATGGTATCAGAGTGTGGATAGGTGTGAGACTAGATAGAGACAGAGCCCAAAAGCTAATTTGTAGGGAAGAATTGATACCAAATAGACAAAAGATTTGTTACTTTGGTAGTGTGAAGCGAAGGGGTAATATTACCTACTTGCACCACGTGAATATTTTTCAACTTCTTCTTCATGATTTTATGGTATTAACCTTTTTGCACATTAAGATTAATTATATTATGAGAATAATATTTCTTAGTTTATACGAAAATATAATTTTTTAGAAACTACTTTTCAGGTTTTAGACATTTCTTCAAAAAAAATTTCTTTTAATTCCTACTTTATAAGAGGGTGGATTCTAAATAAGAGCAGACAATGGCAAACAAAATAATATCACGATAGACTAAACTATAGATCATGACCATCTATCATTTTCATTTATTTAAAAAGTATTTCTTTGTGCCATCGGAATTAGACCATTCGGTAATTATGACCAAGAAAGTGTTGGGAATTTACTTATACATGCACAACGGAATTTAACAAATTTCAATTCCTATTCAGGATTCAACTTTGTATTTACATAAAAACTGTGATAAGAAATATACCTTTTCTTTTAATTTGCAAACTCATTCGCGTTATTCCTCTCCAGCAACTTGAATCTGCCTCCCACAGCTGTCCAATTGTCCAACCTCCAATGAAATCCACACAGAGAACAGACTACAACTGCTAGGGTTTTCCTTTTGTGCCAGCAAGAATAATGAAAACTTTATGGACCTCAAAACCTAGCTATGTATTTATATAAACCCAAACGGACCCGGCCCGGTCCGATCCAATATTTAATTAATCCAATTAATTAAATCCGGTCCGTGAATAAATTAATTCGGGAATATAAATAACAAATCCAATTAATTAATTTATCCAACGATTGTTAAATTAACCAATTGGCAATTTGCAATCTTCCAATTCTCTTTTGTGTGCGACCCATTAGGTTCCCGACCACGATACCTAACGACGTGAAATATTATTTTGATCTAATCAAAATTGATAAATTAAAACACCCTTTTAATTTATCGTCAATTCACACTCGCCGTCCCTGATTGACATCTAGCAATGTGTTAGGGCAATACATGTGACAGGAAATGTCATGTGGTATGACAAAACCAAATTCGTTCGTTTACCGTGAAACTATAATCCCTTCGTCAATATGATTCGATCAATTATGAGATATGGAATTGTGTCAATTTCGATCATCAATCATATCTTTCACTCTACTATTAAGTCAATATAAATCGAAAACTCCTTTTCGACTTATGAGTACACCTTGGCCAAGGATTTCATCATCGACTTAATTGAATCCTTTATATCTAAGAGCGATGAATCCTTTATTGATCAATCACAACCTTCATACGATTCTTGACGTACCTGAACGATGTCGTATTAGCGGCCCTTTTCAGAGCAACATCCAACACCGCCAAAGTATAACTGTCCTCATATAAGATATCATGATGACCTCAAGTCGAAGGACCAATTTCACTACCGAACATTAGAAATTAACCACTGACACTCAGATAGTTATCCATGTGGAATCTCTTAGCGGGTCTCCAATGTTTTGTTCTATAACAAAACATCCACGTGTTCATTTAAGTGTACCACACTTTAACTCGTGAGATCAGCTACTTACTTCACAAGTAAGAAATGCCACACGTGATGGTCTAACTGTATTAACGATATCCGTATCTCGTTATTACTTACGACCATGGTTTATTCAAGATCCAAATATATGTAATTTATATCTCACAATCACAACTCCTTGTGATTAACATATTACCTAAAAATTGGATCTTCGAATTCTATTATTTAATATTATTTATCACAAAATTAATTTAAATAAATAATAGATCTCGCCAAAATCAAATGCATTAAACATATTACAAGCGTTTACAACCTAAATCGATTAGATTTAGGGCATAATACTTACAAAAAGTATCAGATATCTTTTGGAGCTGGAGCTCATTCCACAGTTACAAATGGGCCACCCAATTCTCTTAACAAGGTCTACATTAAGCTCAAAAGTCTGGTAAGGGGAGACTTGTCTAACCAAAAACACATTTCGTATATGTTTGAGGAGTGATTATAAATTTATGATTTTACGGAATATGTGGATGATAGGTGAATAGTAATTGTAAATATAATCAAGTATCTCCAGAATAGTAATTGTGGATCCTAAAGGACGATACCCCATTTTTGATAGGCAAGAACTCCCTTACATTGAAGCGATAATTCACGAGTCTTAACTACCAAGGCTTTTGAGATGCACGATAATTACGACCCTTGGGCTCGATATGGTCTTGATTAAATTGTGTAAAGGATATTTATACATCAAGAAAGAGCATCCAACCTAAATTTTATATATATATATATATATGTTGAAAGTATTTACGAAGGTGCTCCTCCACATTACAAGGATAAGGTTGCTGCTTGTGAGCTATCTCTTCAATTCTATGTGAACCTTGGCACACTTATTTGATGACACGATAAGGGCCCTTTCAATAGGGGCCTAGGGTTTTGATGCCAAGATCCTTTAAAGATGAATGACCTTTCTCAAGACTAAATCTTTGAGATTTAATGATCTCTTCTTTATTTATAAATTGTAGTATCAAGTCATTTTCATTTTGCATGTCACTTATTCGACCTGGGACTAGTCTCGACATGCATAAAGAAAATCCATTTGTGTTCTCCTCAATTAATTATTGGTAATTTCATTGAAATAGAGGCCGCAAGGTGAAGGAAGTCCCACATCCACTAGGCTCTTGGGAGTATCCCTAGCAGTTTTGCAAGTGGTATTTGTGGACCCCCAATATGTGAGGGAACTCCTCAACCCACATATCCTTGGAAATGTCAGGTTTGCGCTTAAAGGTGTACTTAATGATTTTGTTCATGGCCTCGATCTAACTGTTGGCTTGAAGGTTTGGACTAGAGAAATGATTCTTAATTCTAAGCTCTAGGCAAAGTTCTCTAACTTATCTATTTTCAAATTACGAACCATTATCAAATGCAATGGAGCGGGGGATACTAAATTGGCACATAATATTCTTCCAAATGAACTTGGAAGTGTTAGCCTAGTGGTTTCCAAAAATTAGAAATTTTAAAATCAGACATGAGTAACAGTTCCTACGCAACAACAATACGTCCACAAAACTGGGTAAGGACTCTTCAATAGCCTTTTCAATATAATCTTCTGTTCAAATTTCTAGTACCATGGTTGAGCGATTCAAGGAACAATTATCACTTTCGAGCAAATTAGTAGAAAACTTGTTTTTTAGTTCATCATGGCCTGTTAGATATATCATTCATTTTAGAAATAAAGGAGGTTAACATTATTTTTTAAATGTGTTGGATGTATGAGTTATTGTCGTAAGACTAAAGGACGTCTTTTAGATATCATCTCTATAAACAACTATATTGTTAAATTAAACTCTGTATATAATTGATCTAAACACATATATTTAGAAGAGTAATACTATTTATAAACAAAATGAGTAAATTTATGTGATTACAATATATATAATGTCAAACGAACTCTATATCAATTTATATTTCTATAGTTTACTTTGAGAAAATTAACTACATTTAATTATCGAAAAATAATCTTTTATTTACAAATGCATTTTAAATGAGACAAGGCTAAAAGTGATAAAAAAGGGGAATATATTTCTCAAAACAACAAATAAAGAAGGTTAGTGTATTTTTCAAATGTAAGAGATATTTCTTGTATTGTGACGAAGCTTATGGGTATGTCGGATATTGTCCCTCGCTGCCTTACCTAAAATACAAGCAAGTTGTCCAATATAAACCAAGTATTTTCTTTTAATGACTTCTCATACAGGTGTTCGGGCAAGCTTATTAGGAACTTTTTAGGAAAAATAGTATTGTTTCCGACGACTGTCTAGATAATAAATTGGTAATATCTATGAATTTATGGTTTAAATTAATGTTTCACTTCGACTAAATAGAAAAATGAGCTTATAGGTAACTTTTTAGCTTAGTTGAACTCGAGCTAAAGTCAATGGATTGATTTTGAACTGAATCTGATGAGATTAATGAGAAACAAATTTAGAGTCTTAGTTTGATAATCTGATCAAAATTCGAATTTGATAATCCGTAAACTAAATGAAGCAAATATGGATATAAGTCAAACCAATCCGATAATAACCCAATCCAATTTGTTATTATAATATAATGTATTTTATACACTATCGCATAATTTATTAAACATAATTTTTTAATTTTATTTTCAATTTGAAACTTGTATTATGCTTCACATAATTTTCAAAAAACAAATAATACAAAAATGAGCTTATAAGTAACTTTTTAGCTTAGTTGAACTCAGGCTATAGGTGCGCTATCTAGTTTTACCATTCACCTACCATTGATGGCTTAGATCTACTCCTTTCCCTCAAATCTCCATTTCATTTCTTTTCCTCTTCCTTTGTTGGGGATCGAGTATTTCTTTTTTTACTTTATTATATTGACATAGATAATTGTGAAAAATAAACTTATTTTTATATTTGTAAATTATAATATAATTGACATAGATAATTGTGAAAATAGTAAAAGAAACTTATTCTTATATTTGTAAATTATAATATAATCAAATAATACCGTCATTCAAATATAAAATCATAAAATATCATATTTTTGTAAATAGAATTGACCGTATGTGAATCATTACCCACTTGTGCATGCATCGCATCTCTAAACACACCTTAAATTATAAAATTGAATCAGTCTTTTTTTACTTGAATCTAGTCATCGGTAGGTGAACAAGCAATGACCATTTTCTGTTGAGTACTTGCACGAATTTCATAATCGCATGCTTTTTAACAAAAATGTGGAATTAGTCCACAACCTTTAGTACTTATTGTAACTTAGTCCCTGCCTTTTCAAATGAGCTACAAAATTAAAATGTTGAATACTAAGTTGTGACAAGTGATTAAGGTTCACAACCAAAACAGAATTTTTCGCAGAAAATTCCTTCCAGGGCAATAGCCATTTTTATTTTGTCCCCGATGCATAAAAAATTATCATCCTCGGAAGAAGGAACATTAAAGAGAAAAAAGATAGCCATGGCAATGGTGCGAGCCAACTCTATTTGCACGGCTCTCTTCCATGACAGCTTGAATTTGGATTGAATTAATAAATAAAAGATAAAAAAATGAAAAAGAATATATAAGGTCTTAGATCAGATATACATAAGTTTTAGAATAATAATGGCCGTGATTTTTCTTCAATTTTTAATTATTTTTTTTACATTTTTCTTTTTCCCTTTTTTGTGTGCATGTTAATTATATGAATCTCTGTTCTTGATATTTTTTAGGGGAAGATCCCATTGATGCATCAGGAAATTAGTCCCAATTACCAACAAAATCTCCTAAGTTGGTTTTAAAACTAAACATCCAAGTGCATAGACTTTAATCTTACACTAGGATTTATTATCTTTCAAAATAATCTCATTTTTTAAAGTTAAAGATCCATAATAGTTCAATAAACTTAGAATACAATAAATCCAATTAAAAGGTAATCGAATCATGGAAATATAGCCCTATTGCTCTCACAACGAATATAGTGATACGGATCCCCACCAATAGCTCGTAACGAAGCTATTACATCATGTAAGAAACCTGCACTTGGGGGAGGGAAAAAAAACACACACTCACACTATCAGAAGCTAGATATTGAACCATGCTAAGTAAATAACAGTCCAACACTATTAATTGAATTTCTTAAGCGATCTATTGAAACACTGGAGATGCACTTAGATGGCTTCCTATTTAACCAGGATAATTTGATCATTAGATCAATTCATAGCCAGTTTAGATGACAATAGAACTCTTAATTCATTATTCAAAGTATCTTGATTTATTGCTTATTACAGTTAAATGCATTACAACTCCATTATTTGAGTTGAATAAGTGAATGGAAAATGAAGTCACAAACTTGTATCCTATTCATAAACGAATTAACGCACATAAATGCAGTCGCACACCAATGATGCTGGCTCATTTTAATAATTATTTAATTGCGATCGACATAATAAACAGTTGTTTTATCTTAATTGACAAATTTATCAATTAAATATATATGTCAGAGTTATTATTGTTAATTGTTATTAATATAATCCTGTCAATGACTGAACGCATGCGAATGCGCTTGCGATGCAGTCCCATTACTGTTATTAATATAATCCTGTCAACTAATTAAATCAAATCTGTAAATGGTAGAATTGGAATAATCTAGATATAGCTTAGATTAATGGGCAATTATTTTGATGAATAGCCAACATTTGCTTATTGTTTTATTTATATTCCTAACTTTTTTTTTTATTTTTTTATTTTTTTATTTTTGGTGGCATTCCTATCATCGACCTTTCATCAATTAGCATATATAATCTTTGATGACAAAGCACAGTAAGGGAATAGTTGGCCAAACACTATCATTAGAGTAATTATATTCAATACTACTAGTGGCAATCACTAGTTTAGATGATAACTGTATGACATTAAATGATGATTCACTTAAATGCAATGTTATATGATTAATTTAATTAAAAATATCATGTATGGTTACCTAATTTGGTATCCTAGCCTTACTGATGCTACATAATACTATTCAAGTTATTATCATCACATTGGGACCTGTAACATTTTAAACATTAAACAATGTTATTTGTCATTATGTTGATAAATCGTCCACCATATTTTTTATCAAATTTTTTGATAAAAAATTTCTTCAAGTTTCCTTGAGGATTCTAGATGGTTATTGAACTTTCGTATGTTTTTGACTCATAACCAAACTTCATAAAATATATCATTCAAGCCAGTTGAAATTTAGCATCTATTTTTTTTTAAAGTGAACATTTTTCGTTTTCATGTGCCAACTTGTAGGATTTAACTGAAAATACTAATAGTTTGATGACTTCGCACACAAACACATCGGATTTTAGTATTAAAAAAAAAACTAGACGTCGAATTAAATAACTGGTCTGAATGAAATATTTTGTAAAGTTTAGTTAGGAGTACGAGACAAATTAAACTTCGGTGAACATCAATGAAATTAACCCTTATTTAACAAAATAAACAATAATAAACTTCCTCTTTTTTCAAAGTTAAAATAGTTTATGCTACTGGCTAGCTATCCACATTCATAGCAAGTGTATTCTAGACTGATAGATTCCGTGTAAGAGATTCAATAAATCAAGCTGAATTCTCTTATTTGATCATTTGAGATTTTGTATTTTGTAAGATTTTTGTTAAATGGGAGATATGAATATGTCTAACAACTACGATAACTGGAAGAGACTCGTGGATGCTGTGCTTCGAAGAGAACGAGATTGAGAAGTTGCTTTAGCTGACTTGAGGGAATCAAGTTTCAGATCCATATCCTTTAGCTTTATATTCGGACCCGATTCTTCGTTTCATGAGCAGAATCCTCAACTTGAAGCTTATAATTCCAATAATGTAAATTTGCTTGGAGACGAAATGTTAATATGTTTGATAATTCTTTGTCAAGCTTCTTACTTATAGATGAATCTATCAGCTATATGATCAAATAACGAAATTTTAAGATGGATTCATGAAGTCATTATGGTTTAGAAAACTTTCCAATTCCTTGTCTAAAACTGAAAAATTTAGTTCTTCTAAACTATCATAACTGTTTCAGAATTACTTGTTATTTATAAATTATCTAGCTCTTCATCTGTGTAAATACTATATATCGAATTACAAGATTCGTTATCTAATAATTCTATTATGTTACATTGTATTTCTTCAATTATCATAGATTTAACTGTATTTTCTTTATTTTTATATTTATTTGGACATTCGTTAGCAAAATGTCTAGGGTCTCCACAAATATAATTTTTACAGTCTTTCTTCGTTTTTGGTTTTCTAACATATCTATTATAATTGGGTCTTTTATTTTTATAGTATATCTTACTTGGTCTAATATTATATTTCTTTTTATTTTGATATTGCCTTTTATATTTTTGTTTTTTTTATCCTTTTTATACAAATTTTTCGTTCTTCTTCTATAATCATATGTTTGTGGTGTATATAAATCTGAGTAAAAAGAATAATTTAATTTCTTTATTTACTTTTTAGCTACTTCTTCTACACAATATTCTTTTAATTTATCAGATATAAATTTTATGGTGGCACTAATAGTTATTTCCCTTGTTGGGTTTGACTCTACGTCTTTTCTAATTTTATCATTCCATGGTGATGGTGTCTTTCTATATAATATTTCAAGTATAGGGTAATCTAATGCTAATCTTGTTGTGCTTGCTAATCTTTCAAAGTCTAACAAAAATAGTTGTATGTACTTCATATTACTAATACTTAATTTTTCTAAGTTTTCTAAAGTTTTATTTTATTCATAAGTGTTATCTCTAATGGGATCAGAACTTATAATTAATTCTTTAATAAAGCTTGTAAATTTTCTAGGGTTATCTTCTCCAGCCATTCTTAATCTAATTTCATCTTATTTTAGTCTTTTTGCTATAACGTACAAATCTAAAGCAGTCTTTCATAAATAGGTTTCTATTCCTAAATAGGTTTCTAAGTAAGCTCACATTTCTTCCACAATCATTTGTATAGGTACACTATTATATACTCTAATTAAAGAATTTTCTCATTCAGTTATAGTATCAGGTCTGTCTTGCGGTTTACAATTATTTAACTCTACTTGCTAATGGCAAACTACATCCTTTTTCCATTTGTCTTTTTCCTAAGCTTTTATAATTTTTTATCAATCCATTCAAACTCTCTTGTAGAGGAAAATGATATTTACCTCCTATATTGTATTCTGTATTCATGAGTTCTTTTCTTTTTCAAAATTCTTAATCTATTTCCATTTTAGCTCTCTTGCTAATTTCTTCCATCTTGGTTTCTATGTCTACTTGATATTTTTCTATTAATTTTCTAGTTTCTATTTCTCTAGTTCTTTTAAGATTTCTGTAATATTTCATATCTATATATCTAAATTCTTTTTTATCGTCTTTGATTTCATCTTCTTCACTGTCTTCATCTAGAACATTAATTTCGTCTTCACTTTCGTAGTCCTCTATTTCAAAATATCCACATTCTCCTTCATTTTCGTCATCATTATGTTGTGTCTATTCTGGTTGATAATTATAATTTTCAAATCTAATACTTAAAGTTCCATTACTATTTTTGTACATAATATTATTTTTTGGTACTAATATTGATTTTTGTAGAAAATTTCTTAAGTTCCAATCTAATCTTGTATATGTTTCTGAAGAGAATTTCTTTGTTAGGATAGTCTTTATACCTTTTGTCCTAATAATGTAATTATTTGATTATTTTCTAATTTATAATTAGTAATACTATTTTCACTAACTGTTCCTATGAATCCTTTGCAAATTAATAAATTATCCTCATCTCTTTTCATTTGATATCCTTTGCTTTCTATTCCTATTTTAATATCTTTATAGAAATTCTTTGTTCTAACTAAATAGTATGGTGTAAAATGTAATATTCCGCCTTTATTATTCATATCTAATTTTATGCTTCCTAATAATTCATGTTCAACTTTACAGATGTTTGAAAAAGCTTTATCTCTACTCCTCTTCTTTTTGACTTCCTTGTCTTAATAATTATTTCTCTGTCTTTCTATCTCATCTTTTCAATTATTAATTTTATCTATCCATCATTTCTGTTATGGCTTCTTCTAGTTCTGGATTCATTTCATTATCGTTTCCATCAGATATGTATGCTTTCTCTTCTGGGTTTCTGTAAATTCTCCATTAGTCTCTTGGAACGCCATCAGATATAAATCCTTTTGTTCAACATTTGGTACTTGAATTTTTTCTGATTTAATTCTCATGGCAAGGTGCTCTTGGCAGAAAATAACTTCGTTGTTATATTGTGCTACTAATCTGAAATCATTATTTTGAACTTCTATCATGGCTGCAATTTTTGATATTCTTCTTTCATAATCAATCTGTCTAATTTTTATTTTAATATTTGTTTTCGAAGAGGGTCTAAATCTTTTGGCTCCTTCATAAATTAAAATATGATGATAAGCTGGAATTACAATGCCATTATTTACACCAGGGGGTATGGAAATGAATTGAATCATTGAGGAATGATCTTTTAACTGATCAAGAATCTGTTTAAATCTGGTGGAAAAAATCGGAAAGATCTGTTCAATATGTATATAGTATATATCATACCAAACTGTAAAGTTGGGTAAAAAATGGTTTTCTTTTTGAAAGATTGTATAATCAAAGGAAATTGTTAGATAATTGTGTCTTTGAAAGGCTGAATCATATTTGGGACCATGTCTAAGGAAGTATCTGTTTCATTATGATAGTAACTTAAAATTTGAACAAAATTTATAATTTCCTGTACAACGGAATTCTGTATAGAATTTCGAACAATACTGGCGCAATCACCAATTTTCTGTTCTAATTCGTATAAAAAATTTTCTTGTCCTGCAGCTGTAAAATTTGTTAGTTCAATAAGTCTTTCTATTTTATCAGAATAATTTCTACTTGTAGAGGCGATGTCTTTAGAAATGGATTTTTTAAGTGTATCTCTAGAACTAAGTCTGTCTAAACTATCATACAATTGAAAAATCTCATTTTGATATTTACTAATAGTTTGTTGGGATGAAGAAATTTGATCTTCAAAAAGTGGTAGTCTTTCTTCTAACGATTGCTTTCTAAAATTTAAATTTCTAACAACTTTGGTCATAGTTTCACAACTATCACAAAGTTGTATTGATGAAGATGATGATGAAGCTTGAGAAGGGGTTTGCATGGTCTGTCTAACTCTTTCGGATATAGGAAAATTAAATCCTATTGTTTCTCCACAAAAATTTAAAGCGTGTTCAAGCGTATAAAATCCTTTGAAAAGAGGGTTAGGAAATCTTTCTACTTATTGTAGTATTTCTGACCAATAATTATATATACCAAGCTTTCTACCTTTAATTACTGCAAAGTAACTAAAATTTTTGCTTTTTACTTGATTAATCTGTCTAAAATGGTTAGTTAGGGCATAATACTGTCTAATTTTTGTTTAGAGTCACGTGTCATCCAAAGATTATCCAGTAGACAACGCCTCCTTTCTGGTAGCCTTTCTAAATTATTTCCTCTTAATTGAAGATTAAATCCTTGAGGGGCCACTCTCAGAGTGACATTCCAAAGTTCATCATCTTTTGATCCATCTGCATCATGAAGATAATGAGTTAGAAAATTAATAACCTGCCTACTTAAATTATTTGCTAAAATATTATTTTTTTCGACAATATGTTCTATATTAACTTTATAGCTGCTTAATATCTCATATAATTTCAACCATCTTTTATGTCTTATCTTATTAAAATTTGTCTTTTTAATAAATTTTACTATAGTCTCACAATCTGTCATAATTGCAAATTCAGCATTTAAAAATCATTTAAAATTTCTATACTATGTATGATGGCTATTATTTCATTATCTAAACTAGTTAAATATTTTTCTTTTATCTTGTATTTTTCGCTAGCATATTTACAAATTTCTTCTTCTTTTTTATCACTATATTTATTTGGTTTGGAATATAATATTTCTCTCCATCCTAATTCACATCTATCTATTATTTTATATTCATTATCTAATGGTAATTCTAATGGTGGTAAATTTTCAACTTCTGCTTTTATCTTTTTAACTAATTCTATATCTGATTGATTAAAATATTTTTGTTATTTACTAGACAATTTATGTACAATGGTCCTACTTTCCTTCCTAAATCTTTAATAAAATGTTTAGCATAATTTAATATTTCTAAAAAAGCTTCTAATTTCTTGGTTTCTTCAATTTTGTCTAAAAATTATAAAATTGTCCATACTCTACGCGACTGTAACTAAATCTTTACTTCTCCTAAAATTATTCCTAAAAATTCAAAATTTTGTTTATTTATTTCCATCTTTTTTTTTTTTTACTTATAATTAAACCATTTTCTATAAATTTATTCAAGGTTATCTCTAGATGCTTCATATGTTTTTTTTATAGTTTTTACTATGTACTAGAATATCATCTATATATACACAAACAAATGGAAGAGAATTAAATATACTATCTATCTTTCTTTGAAAAATAGAGGATGCAATTTTTAATCCAAAAGACATGACTAACCATTCTAAGTGTCATAATGGATAGTAAAAATTGTCCAAGGAATAGAATCTTTTGTCATTTTTATTTGCCAAAATTCAGATTTACAATCAAAGTTAGAAAATATCTTGCTAAAATTCTATAATTAGAGCATATAATAATGTACCTATACAAATGACTGTGAAAGAAATGTGGGCTTACTTAGAAACCTATTTAGGAAAGACTGCTTTAGATGTATACATTACAGCAAAAAGACTAAAACTAGATGAAATTAGATTAAGAATGGTTGGAGGAGATAACCCTAGAAATTTTACAAGCTTTATTAGAAAATTAATTATAGGTTCTGATCCCAGTAGAGATAACACTTATGAATAAAATAAAGTTTTAAAAGACTTAGAAAAATTAAGTATTAGTAATATGAAATACATACAACCATTTTTGTTAAACTTTGAAAGATTAGTAAGCGCCACCAGGGCTAATACCTCATCCAACGGCAGGTAAAATGCCAACTGTCATCATTTAGTGAAACCATCATATTATAAAAGCATGTTTCAAAACGCGTTTTTAACTGAAAAATATGGGAGCAAAAATAGAACCAAGGTTCGAGTCTCAACACTGGAGCAAATACTGATACTTTCATTTGTATGTAGATGTGCTATTAGCAAATAGCAACACAATATTGTTTGACTGCAATAAGTATTTTTACGATACTAAAGGCCGTCCTCATGATCCATGATTTTTCGTTTCCCATCACACGACTTTGGCAATTTTTCAACGACTTCATCTAGAAAAAGACAGTCCCTTCACGGTAGTAAAATACGATCTATTTCTTGAAGAAATCTTCAAATACACTCTTGTTATCCACATGCTCAATAGCTTAATATACAAAGCTTATTACATAGTGCATATTTGGCTGAAGTTAAAATGATCTACTTAAAAATTTTGGATTGAAAAAACTTTTTTTTGTTGGCACAATGAGAAATATTACTAATATTAGTGTCAAAAGAAGTAATTTATTTAACTTAGAAACTAACACATTCAAACATGATCGAAAACAAAAATTTTCGTTTTACTATTATTATTATTACTATTTTATAGGACATTCTCATAGTTCATACCATTGGCTTGCATAGATGATGTGATCCAAGGGTCGAGCCCGACGAAAGGAAGTGCCGAACGAGACTGTTGATAATCAAAGGCAGACTGATGACGCTATCAAGAGCAAAGCGGGTGAGACAAGCGATGGATTATTAGTTCAATCAACTATTGATGGGACGATTTCGGCATGCAAAACAAGGCAACTTTCATGTTCGGATCGAGATCCAAAAAAAGTGGATCAATTCAGTACAAACGGTCGAAGTCGGAGGCCAACCAGACTACTATGCGGTAGCATAGTGCAACAGGGGTCGCGGCCGCATACATAGGGGCAGGGAATTTGCGAGGTTAGTTCAAATGAACTATGCGATCGCATACATTTACACTATGCGGTCGCATAGTTATAGATCGGGGTCAAAATTTTCATTTTTCGGTTTTTTCCACATTTTGCAAGATTTTATTTACATCAATGTAATCTTGGACGAGTTTTGCACGATTTTCACTAGATTATTTTCAGTCTAGTAAATATAGATTTTTTTTTTTTTCATTGTGAGCTTAGACACTTTATAAATTAATTTGAGAGAATTTTAATAGAGAGACTATTGTGCTTTCTTCTCCATTCTTCATTGACAATTGGAACTTATTAAGGATTATAATTCTTGTGGCGTTCTACAATGCGAGTGCGAGTCTTTGATTGTGTGATCAAGGGGTCCTTCAAAAAACATTCTTGCTGATTTTTTGGTTCATTAATTAGGGGTTCAAACTCTAAACTTTTAATTAGGCTTTTCTAGGTTTTTATAACAATCTCGTTGTGGGTTTCGTAGTCAACGCTACTACGTGATTCGTATCAATAGATTAGAATTCTAGTAACAAAGAAAAACCACTCTTTGAATTAGAGAATATTTGTTTTTTGTTTTAGTTAAAAGATTTGAGAGACCTCAAGCATTACTGAATGCAATGCAACATTTTGTAGCTCATCATGTATTTGAAATTTCTTTTATATACCTTTCACTCAAAAAATATATGGTTTGACGACCTAACTCCATAGAGGTGATCAACTCTTTGGTTCTCAGCAGGGATAGTTACTTTGTACATAAATGGAGTCTACTTTTACCAAACAACCATTACAAAGAGCTATGGTAATTAAAATTTACAATTTCTCATTCATGTATATCTAAAACTTGTTACTAATTTCTATTTTTGGGAAAGAAGTTTCAAGTTCATCATTTGAGAATATTAAAATGTCATTCGATATGTTCTTACTACGTACTTTGTTGAAAATAAGTTTAAATGACGTACATTTTATCAATCTATAACTTAAACTTTTAGATCAAATGGTTCGACCTTCATAAAAAACGAAAACGAAAACGAAAATTCATGATAATTCTAAGTCCAAAAGATAAACTTAACATGCAAAAAAAATCAATTATGTGTTGCCTATAATGCCAGAGAGAGTTTGCCTACTTGTCCTGGTATAGGCTAAGGACTCCACTAGTATGAAGCAGATCATACGTCCTTGGGTAATTAGAGAACCCCTTGCACATAGAAAAAGATTAAATATTTAAGATCTAAATCTGGGATTCACCTTATATTTTGCATAATTTATTTTCAGTTTAGTATAGAAAAGGTGAAAATGTCAAGTATGTACCAGTCATGATATATGCCAATTAAGCCTCTCTATATATGATACCAAGAGTATTCTAAGCAATAGTCGGCAAAACGTTCATTACCCACAATTTTGATGATTCAAAGGCAGTTGCAAAACCTCCAAGTCCAGCATTCATATTCATTATGTTTCTGTTATAATCCGGATCAAACCTAAAACCACTTTGTTGATAGCGGAATAATTCTTATATCAATTTGTTGAAAATCCGGTCAACTAATTAAAGAACAAGTAAATATGGGGAGTATGAAAATAATGGATCAAAAAGAAAGCATAATTTATGTGTAAACCCAAATTTGGGAAAACCATGAGCATATGCGGAGAATTCACTACAATCAATAATAAGGAATTACAAAGGATCTCTTTGAACCAATAACTCATTGGATAATTGGTAAATTTCAAGATGTGTTGTACACCACATAATAATAACCAAAATATCCCTAGCGTATTAGGAGAATTAATACATAAATAGTTAAATATCAAGTGAAGTCCCAGCGGATAAAACCAATAACGGAGAATTTAGGATAAAATAAGAGTCAAATTCACCTTGAACTCCTTCAAGACTTCTTCAAGTCTACTACCAACTCTCAATACTCCTCCAACAGTATTTTTAATCAAATACTAAACAAGAATTCAGGTCATAACTCAATTTTAATAGATTCCATCTTGATACGAATTCTATTGCAATGAATAAAACTTAACTCGTCAACTCTAACAAAATTTCCAAATAAAACACTCCACCAAATTACTCCGCCCCTTCCACCACACCCCCCATTTACCTCCAGCTCCAGCTGAGTCACTAATACTGCTCACAACCGACTCCACCTGAGGCATCATTTATCAAACCATAAATTGTTACTGTAGACCGCCAAACCTTTCAAAATATATAATTGGTCCTTACATTACTTCTTCTCCAGCATCCAAACAAAAAAAAAAAAATTCTATCATAACAAAAAATCTTGTTGTGATCCAAAAGCGGAACTCAAATTTAATACTTTCTATCCCTGGAACAAGTTACCTTGCTTCAACCTCACTTTAATATCCAATTTGAACCTCCCAAAAACCCACCAAATAACCTTCAGCTCTGATACCACTTATTATAAGTTGGACCAAACCTGAAACTATTTTGTTGAAAGCGGAATAGCACTGATACCAATTTGTTGAGAATTCAACCAAATAATTAAAGAACGAGAAAATATGGGCAATATGAAAATAATATATCACAAAGAAAAAATAATTTACATGGAAACCCATATTTGGGAAAACCACAGACAGATATAGAGAATTCATTACAATCAATAATAAAAAGTTACAAAAGATCTCTTTGTACCAATTTCTAATAGAACAATTGGTCAATTCCAGTATGTATTTACACCACATATTTATAACCAAAGAATCCTAACATACTAGGAGAACTAATACATAAGCGGTTTATTATCGGTAAAGTCCCAATGGACAAAACCAATAATGGAGAATTTGAGATGAAATAGAATTCAAATTTACCTTGGACTCCTTCAAGACATTTTCAAGTCTGCTACCAACTCTCAATACTCCTCCAACATTATTTCTAATCGAATATTCAATGGGAATTCGGGTCACAACCTGATTCTAACAGTTTCAATATCTATTGGTGCTGAGTAACTTAATTATCCTTTTGTGAGCACTTACACGATTTTCCAAAGTTTGTTGTCCCGTCGAAATATTTAGATTTGACTTCAGGAACATCTCTATTAGTTATTCGCCTACCCATGGTGGAACTTCATAAAGAGCAGGAAACTTCTTCAACTCTTTTCTAGTTATTTAGTTAGCCCTATGTACCACACGAAAAACTTCATAAATTTCTTTTTGCAAGATTTGGTACTTATTTTTTGTCCAGATGGCAATATCTCATTTCTCATACTTTTTCTCCATGCAAAAGGATTTGGCTAGCTCCTCAATCCTTGACTGCTCAGCCTTCAGGTCCTTTCTTGTCCTTTTCCATGTTTGATAATACGTCTTTCAATTGATTGGAGTGTAAATGTTATGCTTTGGGTCCAATCAACTTTGGATGCAAACACTTTCAATATATAGTTGTTGCATTTCATTTACTTAGATCTATTATTTAATTTAATTAATATATTAGTAAATTAAATAATAGAATTCGTAAATTCAAGTATTAGTAATTTGTTCACAAGGAGTTGTGATTGTAACATACAAATTACATATGACTGAATCTTAAATCATTCGTGGTTGTAAACAACAATGAGATATGGATATTGTTATTATGATCAGACCATCATGTGTGGCATTTCTTACTTATGAAGTAAGTAGTCGATCTCACAAGCTAAAGTATGGTGACACTTAAATGTACACGTGAATGTTTTGTTATATAACAAAACATTAGAGACCCATTGGGGAGATTCTACACAAATAACTATCTGAATGTCAGTAGCTATTCTCTAACATTCGATATAGTGGAATTGGTCATTTGATTTGAGGTCATCATAAAGTCTTATATGGGAACACTCATAATTAAGCGATGTTGGATGTTACTCTGCCAAGAGGGACTAATATAGGTTGCGAATCACAAAAAGGTTGCGAATAATCAATAGAAAATTGATCACTCTTAGATAGTAAGAGATTATGATCTACATTTCATTTAATTAAATTAACAACGAAATCCTTAACTAAGATGTGCTCATAAGTCAAAAGGAGTTTTTAACTTACGTTGACCTAATAGTGGAATGAAAAACATAATCTATAATCGAGATTGACACTTAACATGATCTGTAATCGAGATTGACATTTCTCCATATCTTGTAATTAATCAGATCATACTGACGAATGGATTATAGTTCAACGGTAAATGAACAAGTTTGATTTTGTCATACCGCGTGACATTTCTTCTCATATATATTGTCTTAACGCATTGCTAGATATCAATCTGGAACGACGGATGTGAATTGGTGATAAACTAAAATGAGGTCTTTAATTTATCAATTTTCATTAGATCAGAATAATAATCCACGTCGTTAGTCATCGTGATCGGGAATCTAATGAGTCGTACACAAAAAGAGAGCTAGAAGAATGAGATTAACCATTTAACTAATTAACATGTGTTGGAGAATTAATTAATTGAGTTACTTGTCAATAGGCTCGAATTAATTAAATGATTAAGTAATTCATGCATCAAATTTAATTAATTGGATTAATTAAATATCGAACTGGGTTAAATTTAAGAGACGGGCTAAACCCACTTGGACTTCTATTGATAAACTACAAAATATATTTCATATTGTTGCTAGCACAAGAAAGAAAATCGCAATTCCCTCAATCTTGTTTCCTATGTGGATTTTTATTAAAAGTTGGTCAATTGAAGAGCTGTTGGTTGTAGATCTAAACAGTTCTTCAAGGAATTCATCAAAGGTATAACTTTTTATCACAGTTTCTTTTTAAGTACAAAAAAAAAATTCATTATTAAGAATTGAAAAATCGCTATGCATATTAAGTAAATTTTCAATAGTTGTATCAGAGCCTTCTTTGTATTTATTAGAATTAGTTTCACATCTTGGAACAATCAGAAGTTGATTATTCATCTTCTTCTTGAATATAGCAATTTAGAAAATTAATTTCATCTTCAAAAATCTGTTGTTGAAAAGAAAATTAATTTTTGAAAATTGGATCAAAAGAGGTGTCGGAGATTGGCAGAAGCATCCCATGCACGATCAGTATCCCGAAGCGGAGTTGGAAAAGAGGGTGGATTTCTTTTAGGGTGTGAGGTGTTGTCTGATGTAATTTGTGAAATTGCATCCCCTACTTGCAATATGATTTTTGGGGTGAAATTGCAATTTAAAAATAAAGGACATATCATACAATTTTCAAAATTAGAAGGATCTACCACTTATCTATGCTCTAACCTGATTTTTCTCCCGTGGATAAAACATGTTGCCGACAAAGTACAAATTGTTGCTTTCTGTCACTCATGTCTTGCTAGAAGACTAACTTGCTGATGCACTTACTAAACCACTTCCCTAAATGCACTTTCTCCTTCTTTGGTCCAAGATTGGAATCTCTTAGCTTCATCTTGTGGGGCGCGACAAAGATAATAATTTTGAATAGATTTAACTTACAAAATGGATTTGTTTTATTAAATTTAAGTAATTGTATTTCTTTGTGAGTTTTGATTGATGAAATATCTCGGTAAGTTGGGAGTTTGAGAAAAGAGCAAAGCAAAAAATACAAATTCATGTTGGGAATTGCCACTTTGAAAAATGGGTTAAGTGGTTGCTTAAATATTTCTAAGCTCAGTATTTAGTGTTGACTAAATTTCGACATCCGTGGATTGGTTCACGTACCTATAAAATGTAACTTAGATTTATGAGATTAATTAGACGGTCAAAACAGTTATTCATTATCTTATGTAATTACTAGATCTCAGATGGAGATGAAATAAATAAAAAAGACAAAAGGAAAATGTAACTTAAGTGATAGTGCATTGATTTTGCCTTTACTTAAAAAAATAAAGACTAATAATTAGATTGGATCAAAGATCGACTAGATATTATCTTATTATTGGAGCTTTGTAAGATATATGTCTGAACAATTCCCTCTGGTTGCTCTCTAAAAATTTGGACTCAATTACAATTGTTGTGACTGTTTTGGATTTAAATTTGATTGTATTTAAGTTCAAGAACTACACTTGAAATTAAATCAATTATGATCTAATTAGACTTAGACTTGAAAAGAAACACATTTTTTTCTACATAAGTAGATCAAAGTAGCGCCTTGGAGATTACACATAACACAAGATACATTTTCTTTCTTAAAGACAGAAAAAAAAATGTTTTCATGCTTTTTATTGATTTAATAAACGTGGAATTAGGTTTTTGATTCAATAGAAAAAAGGTTCATACATCTATATGGTCTACACTTTAGAGAATACCATAAAAGGCTTGAAAGCTGAAAGCGTCAAATTTCAAGTTTTTACACCCTTAGATGTAATTCAATACTTGCATTTTCCCTACCTCCTGAGTTCATCTCTTTGGTGCCAAATTTGCCATCTACACTCGAATTAATTTTAATACATTACTACAATTTTGAGGTATCACGATTTTAGAGATGGCATCTATAAATTTTAAAAAAAAATGCAGCAAATTTTAATGGGTTTTGATATCCTTCAAATTGTAACACTTCAAAATCGTAATAAGGTGTCAATTTTATAGAAGACCAAAGACTATAGCTCTAGGCTCCTGCCAACCCTCCTTTCAACAAGGGAAAGATAAGGGCAAAAATCAACTCCTATTACCAGATCCTCAACCTAGAATTTAAAAAAAAAAAAAAAAAAAAAAAAAAAAAAACAAAACTTACAATAACCTTGGCTCTAATACCATTTGTTGGTTAATGAATTTTAATCAAAAAAAAAAAAAAAAAAAAAAAAAAAAAAAAAAAAAAAAAAAAAAACCACTGATGCATCATGTAGCAGAAAGCAGAGCACAAATTGTAGGGACCAGAAGTCCGATATATGCAACGTTGATTGGAAATTTAGCCAAACGGCTTAAGAATTCGAAAAATTGAAATGGTAACATTGTATATTCACCGCAATAATAAAGTATGCTAAACAGCTTAAGAATAAGACGAATGATCAAAGCCACAATGATTTCAATAACGTACACACCATAATAAGATTTAATATACATGGGGACACACTCAATACATAGAAAGATGGACCAACTATTTGACAATGATTTTTCGTCGTACAATAAAAAGCAACATAACACCCAATACATCACCAATATGACCAATAGAAAAATTACGAATCTTTTTTTCATGCATGGAATTGATTTGAGCGAACATAGGAAGCCTTAATGTTTATTATTTTTGTAGGAAAAAAGGGAAAAGCAAACATGAACAACTACCAACACAATCAAATGACTTAGCCACGCAGTGCAAGACCTCCTAGAAACTAGTAATCAAATGATAGGGTCTTCTGTACCTTGAAGGAAGTTGTGCTTCTCAAACTTTGAAACTGAGTGCCCTCTTCCTCAACGGGGTCTACACTCCAGTTCAATTGATTGACACCAAAAGTCAGTACATCGATACTCTCTTTGTCCTCTTTTGATTTGTTCAATTCTTGGTCAACTCCAGGCTGAGTCTCCATATGTTGTGCCAAAGCCTCTTTCACTTCATCTTTGTACACTAAGCGAATACCACATCCTCTTGGCTTAATCCATGCCTCTTCCATTGTACTAATTGTAAGACATCCTTCAATTTTAGCCCAATCATCTGACTGAAATTTCGGAAATAGAAGCTGGAAAAGATGGAATGATACATAGCCTATCCACACATGAGCAGACTCGTAGTTCTCTTCCAGCTTAGTGGCAGTTTGGGTGATATTAGCAATGAACTCCTCGTGATCCCGGCTTATCATTTTGAATGTGATCCCTATTTTTGATTTTGACACCAGACGCTCAAAAACGATAGAAACTGCAATCCCAATGACATTATTATGCCATTCTGGAGTTATAGGGATGGTTACTGAACGACCCATCTTTTGGTAACTGAACCACTCAGGAACCTCCCTTCCTGGAATGAGTATGCTAAATCGACTATTGATAATAGCTTGTCCCTGTAACAGGAAATCAAGTGAAAATAACACTTTCTGAGTTTCTGTAACTACATTTGTGAAGCCTTAATACGTTATTGATGTTTGGGAAATTTATGAATACATAGATTTGTTGTTAAATAGTCATCTAAATTTAAAGAAATCATTACCTCATACAAAAGATGGCCTTACATAGCGTTTTCTATGAATTTGCAGATTCACTTTCTTTTTCTTTTTTCTTTTTTTCGGTTTTTCTACAGATCATTGTTTAAATATACTAATTTTTTATGAAAGAGCTATTTTATTATTCTTTTTTTCCCTACAAATTAGGCACCACAACCATAAAATGTAATTGAGGATCTTTCTCATTTCATGTTAACAAAGGTGGAAATGTGCCCCCAAAGCACCAGAGATACCTATCCACCCACCACCTAACCAATGTAAAGTTAGAAATGTATTGAATTTCCACGTTTACTCTAATTATGAACCATGGAATCAGCATTGATTTAGCACAGATGATTAATAAATGTTTGAAGTAAGAGAAATTACTCTTATACGTGTACTGGAAAGGAGAGAAATTTGAAGACCAACCTGAAGTAGAGAGTGTAGCAACTTATCAGCAGCATTATGGTTCTCCTCATTTTCGAACAGTTTGAAGCAATTGAGAAATGAGACCTTCCTCAAGAAGGCATGCTTTTCAGAGAGATTTGCCAAGCTTTTTAATGAATGGCAATCATCTGCATTTACTACAGCTATACTTTTTGGAAAATCCGGTAGTGATTCAAGATTTGTGCAACTTTCCAGTTTTACGATTTTGAGTCGAGGAAGTTCAGAAATTTTTGCAGGAAATTCTACAAAGTTATTTCTGCTCAAATCTAACTCTTCCAAAGATGACAAGCTGTCAAGATCAGCTGAAATTTCCTCAAGTAGATCACAGGAACTGAGATCCAATTTTTTTAAGGAACATAAACCAGACAAAGATGGTCGGGTTGGAGGCAAAGAACCTTTTGTCTGGTTACCCCTGGAGAGTCCTAATTTTTGCAAATGTAACATACCAGATATAGAAGAGACAGATGACTCCAGATTACCCGAAAACATCCCAGATTTTGGCCGCTTGCATCTACTGAATGACAAGATATTCAGGTTCGTCAAACATGCAATTGACGGCGGTGGTTGTGTAATAGCAGTTCCATCTACAAGAAGTTCTGCCAGAGACTTGACTTCTCCAAGGTTTTCTGGCAGTTTTTCCAGCTTTAAGCAGTCAGAGAGATTAAGAGTTTGCAAACATTTCAAATCACAAATACTGTTTGGAAGACTTTTTAAGTTTTTGCACTTGCTGAGATTTATCAGAACAAGGCCAGTAATGTTGCTGATCGACAGGGGTAGCTCTTTTATTGCAGTCCCCTCCAAATGAAGCTCCGACAAGCATTCCATTTCCCCAGTCACTTCTGGAAATTTTTCTAATTTTACACAGTCCCACAGAACAAGTGTTTTCAGCATTTCTAAATGGATACCACTTGGTAGAGTCTTTAGTTTAATACAGTGTGCCAAATTTAAGTATAAAAGCTTTTTAAGATTCCCAAGGGACGAGTGAACCTCTTCCAAGCTCTTACAATTGCTGAGATCCAATCTTTCAAGATTTGGAATTTTGCTGAAATCTGGAGTTTTCACCAATTGCTTAGAGTAACTGAGATTGATGAATTTCAACTTATTCTGCCCAATTAAAAAACAAAGAGGCAGGACAAGGGAAACGAGAGATTATGTTAGCTCTGCATATCCAAATGAAGCATCAATAATGTGACAATGAAACTATGATTAAAATGAAAATTCATGACATACCAATTGTGCCTTTTCTAGTCCTCCAAGGTGTTCAATATAGCTATGGGACAGTTTCAGTCCAACGAGCTTTTCTCCTTGAAAACTTGGAGGCAGAGTCCTCGTTTGGTACTTGTGTAAATCAAGCCATTGCAAGTCACGTGGAATAGAAGCTGGCATTTGCTGAATGCATGCATTGTGGATTTTGAGTAGCCTCAGGTTTTTCATATTTGTAAAGGCTTTCGGGTTAATTTTCACGCTTTCTGGTTCTCCGTAGTCCAGATGTATGCCCTCAATATCTTCTGTTCCCTATATATTGTCAACAATTATTATGGAAGGTAGGTAAGTTTCAAAATTATATCACTTGCCTAAAAACCTTAGATAAACACAGTAAAAGATTCTTTAGTATCAAATCAGTATGAGTTCAGTTCTTACCGAGTTTTTGGTTAGTACAGAGCTTATTTCCTTAGGTAACCATAACCTGCTGTGTCTCCCAGGCTCGTTAGGATGCGAATGTCGCACAATGTACCAACCCATCTCTTGCAATAAGTTATGCATCTGAAGCCTATTATCAGCGGTTACAGTCAAGAGAGATTTTTGAATCAGATCACTTACTCCAATCTTAGCTCGCAGACCGAAGCTGTCAAGTTTTCTCATCACATATTCTTTCTTCTTTCCCTTAAAAAGACAAGCAATATCCAGGAATATCTTCTTCTCCATGTCGTTCAGTGCATCAAAACTCACTTTAAGTTTCTCCAAGACTTTATCTTCCGGAATTTCTTCCAATCTATCCAATGCATTTTCCCATTCATCAATATCTCGACTACGTAAGAAAGATCCCAACACCTTAAGAGCTAAAGGAAGACCGCGAGCATATCTAACTGCCGCACGTGCAAGCTTTTCAAATTTCTCTTTGGGAAAACCTTCCTTAAAGGCAAATTTGCTAAACAGCTTTAACGCTACATCAGTCCCTAAGAAACTGACCTCATATACTTCATTAACTTCACGAGCTGAAAGTAACTGCCTGTCTCTTGTTGTTATGATGATTCTGCTACCGGCACCAAACCAATCATGCCCTCCAGCCAATCGGTCTAAGTGCTCAAGTTCATTGACATCATCAAGAACAACAAGCACCCTTTTGTGACGTAGCCTTGTGAATAGGGCAGACACGTTATTGTGGAGATTTGCACTTTTTTCCATCAGAGTGTCGGAGAGTAATTTTTCTTCTAAGGAATTCAGTCCTAAAGTTTTGGAAACTTCTCTTACATTGTCAAGATAGCTACTGCCTTCAAATTTGCTAAATATTTGATCGAAAACTGTCCTGGCAATAGTTGTTTTCCCGATGCCACCCATACCCCATATACCTATCATGCGAACATCTTCAGTTGACTCGAGATTCAACAGGGACATCACCTTCTGAACATGCGACTCTGCTCCAATCAGGCTTTCTTTAACACGAGAGACTGTATGGCTCAAACTGTTTAAAATATCTAGAGCAATTGTTCTGATGCCTTTCGACTCGTGCCTGAAGATATAATAGCAGGCTTTGAGTTAGAAATGAAATTAAATCATAAAAATGCCTTGGTTAACATTAGAGTGCATTTTTTCACTAATATCAACTAGTTTAAATCACTCAAAGTTTAAATATCCTGAATATGAATGCATATTATGACAAAATAATGAAAACCAATTGTGTGTTCTTATCAATTAACCAATTCAATATCTTTTTGCATTTGCATATATTCACTAGTTAAGTAGTAAAATATGAACATGTTAACTATCATATGTTACCTATCTATACTACTGGATGAGATCCTAAAATCTCAAATACAACACAAACCATAACTGAGTTTATAAACTAGCTACAAAATAAAGACGTTTAAGCTCGAAATTCCCATCCATTAAACATCACATGCTTAAATAAACAAGTAAAATCATTATAGCGTTAATATCTCATTGGATTATCATTGCATAGCATTCTAATTAAAAGCATTTTTGGCTCAGTAAAAAAGTGAAGTAAAAGTAGGCAAAAAATAACTACGCCACATTGTATTTGTATAAAAGGTTCGTAATCTTTGACTATCACATTTATGTCCCCAACTTTTTTTATCGCGTTTTTGTACTCAAATTAACACAATTTCTCTCTAATTACTGATTTTGTCCAAAATTTCATTAAAATGAAGTAAAAAGACTTATTTACCTTTCATGTTTTTAGAAAAGAAAAAAATACAAATTGCAATCAATTATTTGCCCCATGTTCTAAAGCATGCTAACTCTATTTTTGGACGAAACCCGTGATTTAATTAGGATATGATTTGTTAGTTTAGATGAGTCTGATGATTTATAAAGGTTAAAGACATTTAACAAGGAAGAGTCCAAGTGTTGGTAATTTACCCATCTGTTTCTTTGATGTCCCATCCAGAAACACTAGCAGCTTCCTTCAAAGCATTCCTCCAGCTCTCAATCTTCTCTTTCTCCACGTTAGGATCATTTTCATATTTGTCAAAAGCTTTTTTGTAGCTCTTTTTTTGCTTCCTAACATGCGAAGGTTCCACATGGTAGAATACAGGATAAATCTTTTGGCCTAATTTCTTGTTACATTCAACGATCTGAACAATCTCATCTAAACACCAGGAGGAATCGGCATAGTTTTTTGAGAAGACAACGAGTGCGACTTTGGATCTTTCAATGGCATTTTTGAGTACAGGGGAAATGGAACTCCCTCTCCGGAGCTCAATGTCGTCTTTGAAAGTGTCGATACCCTTTTCGCGTAAGGTTGTGTAGAGGTGGTCGACGAAACCTTTACGGGTGTCTTCACCTCTGAAACTCAAGAATACGTCGTAACTCCATATACGGGTAATGGCAGTGGAAGAGGAATCAGAGGCATTTGCAGAAGACATTTTTTGAGTGCTGCTGGTATTTTTTCTGGTTGAGTTGTTATAGAGCTTTTGAGTGCGGGTTGGTGTTTTTGCTGGTTTGAGATATATAGAGCTTGTATGGGAGGAATTTCGAATTTGAAAATGATTCTTTTTGAAGTTCGTGGGAGGAAATTTCTTATTGATTTACCAGTGCTTTCCCCCAGCCGATGGTAAACATATTTTACAGAAATTAATTTTTTACATTTAGTCGCCAAGGTTTTAGAGAAATTACAAGTTGGTCATTAAATTTGTTTCTGCTTAAAAAAAATCCCCCAAATTAATAAAAATTTCTGCTATTTCCACTCTGTTGGTGATATGAATGATGAGTCCAACATTTAGGCCTTGTTTGGTGAAGACTAAAATCATATTTAATAAATTTTGATAAATTTTAATAAAATTTGTGATTGAAAAGTTGTAGATTCTATAAAATATATAATTAAAATTAATAGTTAACTTTAACTTTTATAAAAATTTAAATTATAATTTCTATCAAAGAGGGGTTTATGGGGGTGTTTGGGAGTGATTTTTCACTATTTCTGCCGTAACTTTTGATTTTTTCTCTTACAGGTAGCCCTCACTTTTTTTCTAATGATCAAAAAATCAATTCTCAAGATCCCTACCGAGCAAGGTCTTAAGTTGTTTATGACGGCATGTATAATTGAGAGGTAAGGCCCTGCTTGGGATTACTCTGACAATCCAACTTCTGAATGCTAAGCAATTCACATCTATTTTATTTAGGTGTATGACAAACTCAAAAATAACTGATTATATTTTTAAGACATACTATGCAAGTAGATTTAAACTTTTAAGAAGTAATAAAATGGTGACTTTTCAAATTCTGTTTTATCTGTTTTATCTTTTTCAATTGTCCATTATTGAAATGTAAATTTTAAAAATAAAATTAATTCAGTTCATGTTCTAAGTTGGTATTCTATACTTAGCTCATGTTTGGTTAATTGGTATAGCTACAAAAGTGAATTAAATCTTGGTTAAAGTTAATAATTAATTTTAATTACACACTTCAAAGGATTTCACAAATTTTCAACCACACACATATTTCTAATTTTTATCGAAATTTATAAGAGTAGGAGGGCTTTGCCAAAATGATTATAATAAGGGAGATATACACATACATAAAGGTGTATACTTGGGTTAACACTCCATACAAGTATCTAATAATAACAACTTATAATGAAACTCGAAAACTCAATATAACAATATTAATAATTATTTTTTAGCAAATGATACGAATTTATGCATTTTCAATATGCAAGAGCGACGAAAGGCGAAAGAAAATGCCGTGTTTTTTCCTTGCTTTCGCTTGCATACTTCACTTTCAACGTGCAAGAACCTCAAAAGACAAGAGAAAATATCGTGTTATTTCCTCGCTTTCACTTGCACACTTCACTTCTTCTTTTTACCTTGACAATCATGTAACACAAATACACTACGCAGGACCAGCTAGAAAGTGTCGTGTTATTTCCTTGCTTTCACTTTCGCTTTCACTCTTCAATCATGTAACACAAATACACTACGCAGGACCAGCTAGAAAGTGTCGTGTTATTTCCTCGCTTTCACTTTCGCTTTCACTCTTCACTTCTTGATATGGTGCAGAAGGAATTTGATTGTATGGTAAAATGGGACCAACGTAAGTAGAAATAGGCAACTTCCCGATTTTTAAAAAAAATTGTGAATGTCCATTTTTTAGTTGAAATTGAATGGTAACAGGCCAACGAACAGAACTCGGTCTCTTTGCCTTTGATGTAGGGCCAATTTCGGGAAAATTCCTTCGTTTAGGCCTTTGTTTTTGCATTTTTTTCCTTTTTGATAATTTTTGATTAGACATGTCTCAAGCAAATAAATTTGGATTTGATTTCCCTTTTTTGCGTTATGATCCTAAAGATTAGAAAGTTCTACTTCAGTCATATTTTTAAAAAAAAAATTCATTTTTTAAAAAAATGACTTTTTTTCTAGAGTTTTGCTATTTAAAGCCTTGTAAACCTTTGCGTCGAAACACAATTGAAGAATAAACTATTTTCTTGAATTTTCTACTCATTGAAATTTCTTTGTGAGATTTTCTCATCTTTTCTATAAACTTTCGTTACGTGAGTTGTATCAAAGCGAGGTTCATTCCTTCACCATGTCATCGAGAAGACGTCCACAAGCCCGTGATGCCCAATTAGAGGAGGTGAACAGACGCGATGAGTTACTGACCCAACAAATTGTTGCACTCGTACCAAAGCAACATGCTCTTATAGCCCAACCATTTGAGGAATCTGAAGATGAATATCCATTTGCGGCACCTGATCAACCAATAGATCCACTAGTCGGATAGAGAGAAGGTGGCCATCAGGAAAATAAGCATTGGGAGTCAGGATCTAAAGTTGATATTCCTGAATTCCACAATGGATTAAGCCAGAAAAATTCTTGGATTGGGTGACTACAGTGGAAGAGATCTTGGAGTTTAAGGAGGTTCCTACCGATAAATCTATGCTCCTCATTACAACTAGGTTTCGTGGACAATTAATGGCATGGTGGCAACAAGGCCTAGATTAGAAAAGACCAAGATTGTTTTTTGGGATAAATTAAAAAAAGCACATGAAGAAGCAATTTCTACCCTATAATTATATTCAGACTATGTACCAACGATTGTAGAATTTGCGTCAAGGCATGAAGACAATTGCTGACTATACAACAGAGTCTTACATGTTGACTACCAGGAATGAGGTAATGGCGACGGAAGAACAATTGGTGTCACAATATGTGAGTGGTCTTTGTCCCCAAATGCAGGATACCTTGAATATATTTGATCCTATGACGGTGTAGTGGGTTTTTCTACTAATTATGGCTCTCCTTTCACCACCCCAATGGAGATGGTCTATAAGGTTCATAACTACTTCTCTTACTACAGGACGCTTACCTAACCAACGCTTAGATCTGGCTCTATCCAAACTTTTTCTGGTTCGTCCCATCCGAAGTGCATCAAAGGGCACTGCAGATGGAGAATAGAAATCTCGATGAACTATAAGCCCTCTAACTGCAGGGAATTCTTCCAGTAACCCACAACAACAAGCAATACGTCCTGATAGTCCTAACTAGGCTGGTACATCTAGAACAAATCCCATTCAACAGTTGACATATCCTTGAGATGCTATTCGTTGTTTTACTTGTATACAGGCATGGCTCATAGATAATCAGAATCTCCCAAAATTGCACGTAGAGGACTCTTCATTGATAAGGGGTACAAAGATTTTGAAGGAGTACTTGTCTTTGATAGTGGAGATACTGACGAAGTAGTAGAGGAAGATGAATTCGTTGCTAGCGATATAGGTCAAGCGTTGATGATGAGACGAAATTTTTTGACTCCCCTGAAGGATAAGAGTGATTGGTTGCATAATAATATTTTCAAATCTACTTGTATGGTTAGGAGAAGAATCTACAAGTTTGTTATTGATTCTAGGAGTTGTGAGAATGTAGAGGCTGAGGAGATCATTAAAAAATTAGGTTTGTAGACTGAACAAATATCTCAAACCGTATAAATTGGCCTGGTTGAAAAGAAGTAATGATGTTAAAGTATCCTAGCATGCTTTAATCAGTTTTTCTGTTGGGCCTACCTACAAAATCTAAGTTTTGTATGACGTGGCAGAGATAGATGGATGTCATTTGTTATCTGGAAGACCTTGGCAGTTTGATCGACACTTGTTACATGACAGATATACCAACACGTACAATTTTATGTTTGGAGAAAAGAAGATTGTTTTACTACCTAACAAGGGCTCAATAAAAATAGTTAGGGATAGCTCCAATTTATTAACTAGGGCAAAGTTTGAGATAGAGTTGGCAAAATCTGGTGCATGTGTTAGTAGGCAAGTCAATTGATACTGATCGAGAGGTTCCTGACAGAATTCATCCGTTGCTAGAAGAATTTCAGGAGGTCTTCTCATCAAAGCTTCCAGATGGTTGCCACCACTACGAGATATTCAGTATCAAATTGATCTAGTGCCTGATGCTACTCTTTCCAATCGGGTGCATTACAGGATGAGTTCTACTAAGCACTAGGAGCTGCGCAGACAAGTTGAAAAGCTTTTAGCGAAGGGACACCTTAGAGAAAGTCTTAGTCCCTATGCTGTTCCCAACCTTCTTACACTAAAGAAATATGTCACGTGGCGTATGTGCATGGACAATAGAGCGATCAATAAGATTACAGTACGTTACGATTTTCCTATTTCTCGCTTGGATGATTTGCTGGATCAACTTACCAGTGCTTGCGTGTTCAGTAAGCTTGATTTGAAAAGTGAATACCATCAGATTCATACCAGGCCTGAGGATGAGTGGAAAATAACCTTTAAGATGAGAAAAGGGCTGTTTGAATGGTTAGTTATGTCATTCGGTCTTTCTAATGCTCCTAGTACTTTTATGCGGGTTATAAATCAAGCTCTTTATCTATTCATCGGTGAATTTGTTGTAGTTTACATTGATGATATTTTGATTTATAGTGCTAACATTGAGGATCATGTCCAACACATTCGAAAGGTTCTTTTAGTCGTCTGCAAGGATAAATTTTATGCTGCAGTCAAGAAGTGTACCTTCCTAAATGACAGAATTGCAAAGTTTTGATAGCTTTGCTTCCTTTTATCGTAGGTTTATACCACATTTTTGTAGCATCATGGCACCAATTATAACTGAGTTGACTAAGAATCAGTCATTTACCTCAATTTATTCTAAGTATAAATTCCCTGAATTCTGTAAGCTTGGCCTCTTTCCTTCCTTTAAAAGAGATCCCAGATACAGTGCCTATTCGGGACGCATTACGATAGCTAGGCCGGGCGGGATTCTGCTGCGCTGCACTATGTTACCTCGTTAGCGGAGCAGTATGAAGGACAGCAAGTTCCAGTGGAATCCTGAGGCAGAAGCATCTCTTCAATTAATTAAGCAAAAATTGACAATCGCTCCAATTTTGGTGTTTCCTAATTTTACTCAACCATTTAAGTTACATTGTGACGTTTTGAATGTGGGTATTGATGGTGTATTGAGCCAGGTAACCATCCTGTTGCGTACTTCAAAGAGAAATTTTTTGGCCCTAAGTCTCGATATAGTACTTATGATATAGAGTTCTATGCAATAGTCCAGGCGATTCGGCATTGACGTCATTACTTGTTCCAGAAGGAGTTCGTTTTGTATATTGACCATGATGTCCTTAAACACATTGGTATTCAAGATAAGGTATCTGCTCGACTTGTCTTTTGGATTGCTTATTTACAACTATCTTTATAATTAAGCACAAAGCTGCGCCCTTAATAAGGTAGCGAATGCGTTGAGTAGGCAACAAACTCTTCGGACAGAACTGCGATTGGAGGTCCCAAGTTCTGAACACTATCTGCGATTTATATGCTACTGATCCATATTTTTCACAAATTATTCGAAAGTTGCAGAAGGGTGTGCATTTGGAGTTTGTATGGGTCGACGATTTTCATTTTCGGGGAATTCAATTATGCATTCCTAAGGATAGTTTGCAGCTTAAGATAATTCATGAATTACATAATGAGAGCCACGTAGGTCATGATTGAATGTTACAACTCATTTCTGCTTCTTATTTTTTATCATCATTGCCCAAACATGTCGGTAAATTTGTGGAGCGTTGTCGAACGTGTCATCTTGTTAAGAGCAAGTTCATTAATGCTGGTTTGTATATGTCCCTACCAATTCCGACCCAACCCAGGATAGACGTTAGTATGGATTTCATCTTGAGTCTTCCTAGGACTTGGCGTGGATTTGATTCTATTTTTGTAGTGGTTGATCGCTTTTTGAAGATGATCCATTTCATTCCCTGCAAGAAGACTACTGATGCTTTAAATGTGGCATTGTTTTATTTCCATGAGGTCTATCGCCTACATGGCTTCATGTTTCTATTGTGTCTGATCGGGATACTCGCTTCCTTGTCACTTTTGGCGCAACCTTTGGCATTTGGTTAATACACTGTTGGACTTTAGCGGTGCCTATCATCCTCAAACAGATGGTCAGACTGAGGTTATCAATCGCTCCTTAGGTGATTTACTTCCTTGTCTAGCTGGTGATTTCATCAAGTCTTGGGATCAAAATTTATGTCAGGCAGAATTTGCTCACAACCATACAGTTAATTGAAGTACAGGCTTTAGTCCTTTTCAAGTGGTGTATAGACTCGTTCTTCGTAGCCTTCTTGACTTAGTTCCAATTTCTAATACTGTTAAAGTACATGGTAAAGCAGAGGATTTTGTTCAGAAACTGAAGTAGGTTCATTCACAGACTTATAAGGATTTACAGGCTACTGCAGGTAGGTATAAGTGCAATGCAGATCTTAAACATCGCCATGTCGAGTTTGAGGTTGGTGACTCTATTTGGGCGGTGTTAACAAGGGATCGTATCCCTGCTCATGAATATACCAAGCTTGCCGCAAGGAAATTGTTCCATTAAAGATCGTTGAGAAGATTAATCTCAATGCATATAATTTGAAGCTGCCTAATCATATCGTACATCCGATGTTTTTAATGTCAAACACCTTGTGACATTTCATGGTGATAATTATGATGATGACATTCCTCCTCGCCAAATTCAAGGATGAATTTTTCTCAACCTGGGAGATGATGCGGTATAGAATGAATTAGACTTTATGGTAAAGTGGGACTAGCACAAGTAGAAATGGGTAACTTTCCAGTCTTAGGAGAAATTTTGGGAATGTCCATTTATGGAAATTTTTTAGTCAATTTCGAATGGAAACGGGCCGCCAAACAAGATTCGATTGTTTTTTCCCCTTATACAGGTCAATCTTGAGCAAATTCCTTCGTTTAGGCCTTTATTTTTGCGTTTTTTCCTTTTAGGTAATTTTCAGTTACGCATGTCTCAAGCAAAGAAATTCAGATTTGATTTCCATTTTTTGTGGGAACATCCCGAAGATTATGATGTTCCATTTCTATCTTTTTTTCATTTTTTTAAAAAAATATATCTTTTTTTTTAGGGTTTCACTATTTAAAACCTTGTAAGCCTTTGTGGCTGGGACATAATCGAAGAATAATATCTTGAGTTTTCTACTTTTTGAAATTTTTTGTGATATTTTTTTTATCTTTCCTATAAGTTTCTACTACGTCCCTTAACCTCTTTGACCTTGACAATCATGTACCATAAATACACTGTGCCGGACCAGTTAGTGGCTAGTGCTTCAAGCTTTATAATTTGTTTGAAAGACTATTTGTCAGAGAGAGAGAGAGAGAGAGAGAGAGAGAGTTTTGAACTTAATTAAGATGACGGAAGTGATTACTTATATCCCGAATTCTCATGTAATAATTATTTTTAATTTGAAAACTTATTGTAAAAGAAGGTATTTAAATAAATAAATATAAAATTCAAGTAATTATAGTGCTTAAGTGAAGCATACAAGTAATTATGCGTAATTTTTAACATTATTTTAAATATTCTAAACTGATAAATAAATAAACTAATAAATTCTTTGAACTTTATACATGGGAATAATTTCACAATTCACTTCTCCTTTCAACGTGCAAGATCCACGAAAGACGAGAGAAAGTTTCCTGTTATTTCCTAGTTTTCGCTTTCACACTTCACTTCTCCTTTTTGCCCCTGACAATCATGTACCATAAATATTCTACCCAAGACCAGCAGCTAGTGTTTCAAGCTTTATACTTCGCTTGAAAGACTACTCGTCACAGAGAGAGAGAGAGAGAGAGAGTTTTGAACTTAATTAAGATGGCAGAAGTGATCCTTTACGTATATGACGTTACAATTAGTAGTTCCGGCTACGAAACCACGAATTACGCCCTCGTTCAACTCAACAACGTCTGTAAGCAGGTCATTCCTATTGGCGGCGTCTTTCACACCGCGGTTCAGATTTACGGCGACGAGGAATGGGGATACTGGCAGTGCGACAAGGGATCTGGTGTTTATAGCTGTCCCGCTGGCAAAAACCTGTCGTATACATACCGTGAACGTATAGTTCTCGGAAGAACAAATTGTTCCGCTACCAAGGTGAGTCAAATCCTAAAAGAACTTAGCCAGGAGTGGCCGGGAAGTAAATACGATCTGCTGGCGAAAAACTGTAACCATTTCTGTAATGAGTTGTTGCAGAGGCTGGGAGTGCCGAAGCTTCCGTCATGGGTAAATAGGTTTGCCGATGTCGGAGATACTGCCTGTGAAGCAGTGCGAACGCTGCAAAAAACTAAGGATGAAATGTTAGCTGCTGGAAAGGAGGCGTATAAGAATGCCATCAATACGGCTATTAAGACTCCCAAGTCTCTTATCAGTTTAAGCAAAGGTAATCGACTTCGAACAGAGCAATTCAAACCAAAGTACTTTGCTGGAAGAATTGCGGGACCAGATGCAGAAACCAGCAACAAGTGAACCTCAGGGCTGGAGCTTAACCCGGCTATGACCATGTAGAATGATGGCCCAGTCATGTCTTCATGTGTGTTCGTATCCGTGTTAGTGTGTGGTGTGCTATTTTCCTTCTATCTCCTGCCTATTTCTCCTTACTTTCAGTGAGTTGTAATGCATTATTGTATCAATGTTATTGTAGCTTCATCGCCTTCTTCTCTCCCCAATCTGTTAATGGTTTTCTTTGATCGAACATTTTTCATCAAGTCAAGTGCTGAACAAGCCGCTACATTTACGGCGCATAACTATGTTCGATTTAGCAAAATTGTTAGACCCACAAAAAAAAAAAAATAATAATAATAATAGTAGTAGTAGTAATATAATAATAATAAGGTTAATCGGTAAAAGTGGATACAATTAGTTTACTTCAACAGTAATTATCTCTGAAGGTTTGTTTAATTAGAAGAGAAAAAAGAAAAATATTTATTTTTTACTGGAAATATTGTGAATTAACGTCCAAACGGATTAAAAATTTTGTGAAATTTATTTGTTTAATAATCTCGAGAAAACTATCTTGCGCAGACCACACTATGCGTTAAAGAAATCAAGAATAATGTAAATTAATATGCGGATTATAAAAATTACTAACAGAAGAGTGACCAAAACAAGTTAATAATGTTTAGAAATTTGTATGCAGTGGACATTGAAAAAAAGGATAAACATACAATAGTATAGCTACAGGTAATTTTTTCTATTTCAAAAACTAATAAATAAAAATTTGTGGCTGATCCAGTTGTTAAATGTGGCATTAATTTGTAATCTTAGGAAATAAGGTTACATGCACTTGAAGAAAATGTATCAGGAAAATACATGATGCACTTGAAGAAAATGTATCAGGAAAATACATGATGCAAATTCATAAATTATTAGGTGTTAATTTATATTCCCATGTCTCTAGAGTTATCCATGTGGTCCTATAAATAGAGGTCATTCTTGTAGTCTCATTGCAAGAAAAAAAAGAAGAAAACATTATTGAGTGTGCTGTAGCAACTCAAAAACTATCAATAAAAATTCAAGTTTTTCTTCAACACTTCGTTTCCGCACTAACAAATTTGGTATCAGAGCCATAACTTGTGATTGCATTTTTTCATGGCTTTCATACAAACAGCTTCGTTGTTTACATATTCTTCCAGTCAAGTCCCAATCTTCGAAGGCGAGCATTATGAATACTGGAGCATCCAAATGCAAACTTTCTTCATCTCCTTAGATCTTTGATTTTTCTTCACGAGTAGCCGAGACAGTAAATCAAATCAAAAGCTGTGGTGACACAATTACAGATAAAAGAGTCGTGGAGAAAATGTTAAGATGCCTTCCTCCAAAGTTTGACCATGTTGCAGCCGCAATTGAAGAATCGAAAGACTTGTCCAAAATGACCATTTATGAGTTAACTGGGTCACTTCTTGCCCATGAGCAAAGGATCAATCGTTCGAGTAACCAATCTACTACCGAACAAGCCTTCCAATCAAATTAAACATCAAAAGGAGGATCGAACAACTATGGAGAACACAACAGAGGCTCAAATCAAACAAAACAAAAAGATAGCTATTGGAAGAAGGGTGACAAGCAAAGCAAATGGAAAGGCGAGCAAACACAAATTTCTGGTGGTAATAATCCAACTTGCATAATTTGCAAAAAAATGAATCATGAATCAAATGAGTGCTACTTTAGATGCAAAAGGTGCAAGATCCCCAATCATTCTCAAAGGGATTGTTGGTTTCAAAATAAAGAGATGACAGAAAGAAAAAGTGCAGCAAACTTTTCTCAAGAGAATGAAAAGGAAATTCTGTTTTATTTTCAAAATTATGAAAATGGAGCTCAAAGCCCTTGGTCTTTGGATAGCGGTTGTAGCAATCACATGACGGGGAATCGCGACATCTTTGTGGACCTTAATCCAAATATTACTTCACAAGTAATTCTTGGCGATGGAACATGTAGAGATGCGGTAGGAAAAGGCACCATTGCTGTCCAAATTAAAGAAGGTAACAAGAAACTCATCACAGATGTTCTTTATGTTCCCAATCTTTCTCATAATCTCCTAAGTGTTGGACAACTTATTCAAAGTGACTTCTCTGTCCACTTTGATGATGGTGCATGTAAAGTTTTTGACAAAAAGAAAAATATTTGTGTGGCAAATATTGAAATGAAGAACAAGACATTTCCTCTTATGATGCCACTAAATGAGAATTGTGCACTCAAGGCAAGAGACGAAGATTTGGCGTATTTGTGGCATTTACGATATGGTCATCTTCATGAAAGAGGCCTTCGTTTACTCCAAATGAAAAACATGGTGACGGGACTTCCTAACATCCAACACATAGACAAAATGTGCGAAGGATGCGTCTATGGGAAATTGCACAAGTTGTCGTTTCCAAAAACTTCATGGAGAACGAAAGCACCACTTGAGCTTGTGCACTCGGATATTTGTGGGCCAATGCAAACTCCCACTTTTGGAAACAAGAGATATTTTATTCTCTTTGTTGATGACTTCACAAGAATGATATGGGTTTTCTTCCTCAGTCAAAAATCTGAGGCATATTCCACATTTCTTCAATTCAAAGCTCAAGCAGAAAGGCAAAGTGGTTTTTTGATAAAAACTTTAAGGACCGATCGTAGAGGTGAATATCTCTATAATTCTTTCATGGAATATTGCAAAAAAAATGGCATTAAAAGACAATTAACTGTGAGTCGAACTCCGCAACAAAACGGCGTGGCCGAAAGGAAAAATCGCACAATTGTTGAAATGGCAAGAAGCATGCTAAAGGGCAAAGGACTTCCAAATCTGTATTGGGCAGAAGCTGTAAATACGGCAGTATACATTCTCAATCGGTCTCCAACAAAGGCTGTACGGAATAAAACTCCATACGAAGCTTGGAACAAAAAGAAGCCAATGGTTGATCACTTCAAAATATTTGGCAGCATTGCTTATGCTCTTATCCCTTCTCAAAATCGGGAGAAATTTGACGAGAAAGGACAAAAACTTGTCTTTGTTGGATATAGTGATGAATCTAAAGGATATCGGTTATTAGATCCAACTACAAACAAAATTACAGTTTCACGAAACGTTGTTTTTGATGAAGCTGCATCTTGGGATTGGAAAGGGAAAGAAGTTGTGGACCAGACACCATACCATTTTGTTGATCCATTAACATTTCAAGCAGGTCCGTCACAAGTTGGAAATTTAGAGCATAATCCAAACCCTACTCCAAGAAGTGAGGAAGAATCTGATCCAGAAAGCCCTCCAAGAAAGACACGTTCACTACAAGACATATATGAGTCATGTGAACTTGGGTTGTTCTCTAGTGAACCACAATCATTTGAAGAAGCCTCAAAAGAAGTATGTTGGACAAAAGCCATGAATGAAGAAATGTCCACAATCGAGAAAAACAAAACTTGGAAGCTTGTTACTTTGCCAGAAGGGAAGAATTTTTTTATCTCAAGAGAAGTATATTAATGATTTTCTAGAAAAATTCAGCATGAACCAGTGCAAGCCAGTCTCTACTCCAATGGGGTCGAATGAAAAATTCCAAGTCAATGATGATGCTGAAAAAGTAGATGCTACATTCTACCGAAAGTTAATTGGTTCACTCATCTACCTCAACACAAGGCCGGATATCACTCAATCAGTGAGTTTACTTTCCAGGTTCATGAATGAACCAAGCAAGAATTACTTTACGGCGGCAAAAAGAATTTTGAGATACCTTAAAGGTACAAAAAATCAAGGTATTGAGTTCAAAAAGGAAAATAACTTCAACCTTGTTGGCTACACTGACAGTGATTGGGCAGGCTCACTTGTTGACCGCAAAAGTACATCGGGCTACATCTTTTATCTTGGAACAAATATTATTTCATGGAGTTCGAGGAAGCAAAGGTCTATAGCACTATCTTCTGCAGAAGCGGAATACATTGCAGCTGCGGATGCCGTTTGTGAAGCAGTTTGGCTTAGAAGAATTCTAAAAGACTTGATGTTTGAACAACAAGAGCCAACAACAATACATTGCGACAATATGTCAGCAATTGCTATGACAAAAAATCCAGTTTTTCATGCCAAATCGAAGCATATTGAACTACGTCATCACTTCATTCGAGATTTGGTAAGTCGAGAAGAAATTTGCATGGAATTTATCAACACAAATGATCAGCCAGCAGACATTTTAACAAAGGCAGTCACATTTGACAAGTTCGACAAGATCAAGGAAAAACTCAAGATTACAAATTAAGAGGGGGTGTTAAATGTGGCATTAATTTGTAATCTTAGGAAATAAGGTTACATGCACTTGAAGAAAATGTATCAGGAAAATACATGATGCACTTGAAGAAAATGTATCAGGAAAATACATGATGCACTTGAAGAAAATGTATCAGGAAAATACATGATGCACTTGAAGAAAATGTATCAGGAAAATACATGATGCACTTGAAGAAAATGTATCAGGAAAATACATGATGCAAATTCATGAATTATTAGGTGTCTATTTATATTCCCATGTCTCTAGAGTTATCCATGTGGTCCTATAAATAGAGGTCATTCTTGTAGTCTCATTGCAAGAAAAAAAAGAAGAAAACATTATTGAGTGTGCTGTAGCAACTCAAAAACTATCAATAAAAATTCAAGTTTTTCTTCAACACTTCGTTTCCGCACTAACACCAGTATATTCCTAATAATGGCAAAAATTAATACCTAGAAAAACTAGCAGAAATTCATATATATGACAGAAATGAGGCATAATTCTTAAGCTTAATATATTTCATGACAATGATCATTTACATAATTAGTTTAAAATTCTCACTCTTGAATTACAATTTCATAACAATTGTTTCATTGAAAATCTTGTTTGGTAAGGGCCATGGACAAAAATATCGAAAGGTATAAAGAAAGAGTACAAAGAATTTGGAGTAATTGTTGAAATCTAAAAATGGAAATCATTTTCTAATCCCAGCAGCAAGGGTTTCTGCAGTGGTGTCAACAAGCCGAGCTGGCTGAACCGGTTCACGAGCCAAAACTTGATGCTCGGGCTCGACTCGAGTAAAATGGTCCAAGCTTTTTTACGGGCCCGATTTTTAATAAACAAATGTTAGCATTATTTTCAAAGTTTAATTCGTTGAAAGATGACCAATTGTATGCGATTTTTTTACTTTTCTTCCAACAACCCATGTTGACAAATTTATAAAAAATGTTAGTATATTTTTCTAACTTAAGGAGATGATTCTTGTATGGTTATGAAGCTTAGGGGTGTGCCTCATGTTGCATAAAATACATAAATTACAAGCAAGTTGTCAACATATAACTAATTTTTTGGGGTTCTGATTAAGTGCCACAACTAGTCTTTTAATGACTCTCAGAAGATTATGAGAAATTTTGTTGGAGAAATAATATTGAGTCTCCGATATGAGTGAATAATAAATAAGTATCCATTAATATGATATGTTGTAGATTGAATTGCTATTTAGTATCATTGGTGATAAGCACTAGTTTAGATGTCAATTGTATGACATTAAACTATTGATTCACTTAAATGTAATATCGCATGATTCATATAATTAAATTCATTAAATGTGGCTAACTTAATTGATGTCAACACTATTGATGTTAGATAGCATTATTCTTGATCATATGCAAATAGTAACCCACTTGTAAGTGCTTCTGATCATTAAACACAGCTTAAAATATAAAATTGAATCACAGTCCTCTTTTAACTTGAATCTAGGCGTTTGCATGTGAATGGTATTAAACAATTACCATTTTTTATTTAGTACTTGCATAAATTTCATAATCACTTGCCTTTTAAGACAAACTGCAGAATTAGTCCTCAACCTATAATACTTATCTATACATGGTTCCCAACCCACCAAAAATAGGTAAAATAAATACTCCATTGTCACTCAGCTTCTCACACCGGCACATTACTTATTGTACTGTGTACTAAATATAATTTTATGTGGGATTGACAGGGAAAACAAATAACACTTTGTCATTCAACTCAAACAATTTTCAAAATATATAATTATTTATTTCTAAGACAGGACCAATTTTAGAGCTTATAATTTACTCAACCACGGAAACAGTAAAACACCAATTTTAGAGATCTCACATTACCTTATAATGTTATTTTTACCTTATAATCTACAAAAGTTGCATGAGAGAGAGAGAGAGAGAGAGTAAAATAACATAATATTTCCAAAATATTGATGAATGTAAAAATTGTGGTTCAGACAATAATATTCTACCAAAATATTGTTATAATATAAATGTTTGCTTCTTTGTGAACGTTAAAGTTATTTTTTTCAAATTTTGTATATTTATAAAGTCATTATTTGAGAAGAACAATTCAATATTCTTTTAGAATATTTATCTGTGTAAATAAAAAAAAAATTCATTCGAAACATTGATAAATAAAAATAACTAATTATTTTTTCTGAAATATTAATTTATATTTGTATTCATCCAAGAGAAATAATATACTATTTTTGGATGAATATTAGTATATAAAATTATGCTTCTTCGAGAGAAATGATATAATATTCTCAAAAACTATTAATATATAAAGTTCTATTATTCATAAGACGATGCAATATTGTTCTAGAATATTAACTTGTACAAAGTTGTGATTTTTCAAAAATAACGAAACAATGTCCTTCAAGAATATTGATACTTAAAAATTTATGCTTCTTTATGTTCATAGTTAAATCAAAAGTTTTATAGATTTAAATATAATCTCTATTGATCATGATATACATTCGATATCTTACAAAATAAAGTAAAAATAATATTTGTAAAATATAAGTTTACTTGAATCTTAGGCTCAACCAATCTAAAAAGCTTCCACCTTAAAGAGACTTCATATTCGACATATCTAGATAACTTCGACTATGAAGTTCATATATATTGAATGAGAAACATGGTGATATTTTGTACAACGTTATAATTCCGTACTTATAACAAGTGTAACTTGATAGAAAATTAGAATTGAATGGAGAGAATCAAAACTCTCGTGTATATTTTATTGAACTAATGTCTCATATCTTTAGATTATAACTAAGGTTCAATGTTCATTTGAAAATAGTAATTAAATTACAACAAAAATTACATATCAAAATTAAATAATATCTAATCAGACTATTAAAGGAATTATTTAGGAAATGAAACCCAAAATTGTTACACACGGTAATTAGTTATAATAATTATATATTTAGAAATAAAAGAAATAATTGAAATTAAAAGTAATAGATGAAACAAAAAATAAAATAACATATCACAAATAGGAAAAATGGATAAAATTAATGACTGACTTATAAAAGTAGAGAACAATGATATATTTCTTTTGAAGAAACTATGTAAATGTATAAATAAATAAAAAGAAAGTAATTATTTAATTAACAAATGTTAGCATGATTCTTAAAGTTTAATTTGTTAAAAGATGACCAATTCTATACAATTTTTACTTTTCTTTCAACAATCAATTGAGACGAATTCATTTTATTTCATTTAGAGGCGACTCGAAGAATTTCAGGGCCTGGACAAATTTCATGGTCTCATGATTGAGCAATTCATGGAACTATTATCATCATTGAACAAACTAACTCCAATTAATTTTAGAAAAGTTGTTCTTTTGTTGATCATGGTCTTTTAGTGTATTAGCCTCATTTGAGATGATTTAGAGCTCAAAAAAGTGATGATATGATGAATGTTATACTCAAAACTCGAAATAAAAGAAGTTAATGTGATCTTTTAAATGTGTGATGGTGTATATGATGTAGTTATAAAGTTGAAGGATATCTCTGGTATCGTCTCTATAGATAATTATTTCATTAAATTGAACATTATGTATATTAATTATCTAAACATATATATTAAAAAGAGTACTACTACATATGAATAAAATGAGTAAATTTAAAATATTTAAATTTATACTATGTTAAATGAACACTATATATAACATGTTAATTTATAATCCTATATTTTACTTTGAGAATTAACTATATCTAACTATAGAAAATTAATCTGAATTGACAAATGCATTTTAAATAAGACGGCAAAAAGTGGTTAAATGGTGAATATAATACCTAAAAAAAAAAATTAGTGTATTTCTCTAACTTATGGAGATGATTCTTGCATGATTATGAAGCTTGGGGGGGGGGGGGGGGGGGGCCTCATGTTGTTTCTTGCATAAAATACATAAAGTACAAGCAAGTTGCCAATATAAAACTAATTTTTTTGGGGTTTCAATTAAGTTTCACATCTATTATGTACACACGGTAGGAAATTTACGCCAATCCATTGAAATATGAAATGCTACAAGTGAACATTTGCGACAAGTAATGAATTCTAATTTTATGATGACTAATCCCTTTAATCCAGTTCACATAATGTCCTTTTTGGGAGCTAGACTCTCAGAAGATTATGAGGAAATTTGTATAAGAAATAATATTGATTCCACGATATGAGTGGATAATAAATAAATGTTGTAAATAGAATTATTATTCAGTACAACTGGTGCTATGTACCAATCTACATGCATGATTCATTTAATTAAATTCATTAAAAGTGATTAGCTCAATTGGTGCTCAATATTATTGGTGTTAAATAGCATTATTTTTTATCATTTGCAAATAGTTACCCGTTTGTAAGTGCTTCGGATCTTTAAACACAGCTTAAAATATAAAATTGAATCACAGTCCTCTTTTACTTGAATCCGGGTGTTTGCATGTGAATGGTATTAAACAATTAATATTTTTTGTTTATTACTTGCACAAATTTCATAATCACATGCCTTTTAAGACAAATTGCCGAATTAGTCCTCAACCCTTAGTACTTATCTTTGCATAGTTCACAACCTTTCGAAATGTACAGCAAAATTAAATTGTTAAAGACTAATTGTAACAAGTGATAAAGATTCAGAGTCAAAATTAAATTTTTCATTAGTTTTATTCATTTCAGGCAATAGCATTTGTATTTTGTTCCCAATGCATAAAAAGAATGGTCCTCCAAGGAGGAAGGAATGTTAAAGAGAGAGGGAAAAAAAAAAAGAAAGAAAGAAAGATAGCCATGACAATAATGCGACAACTCAACTTTCCAGGCTAACTGGCTCCCATAAAAAGTACTATGATGTTTTTTAGGATCTACTTTCTTAGATCGAATATACTTAAAAAATTTTGGAGTAAAATAATTTTCACGTAGTGGGTAAGTCTGAATATTTAATGGACCGTGATTGAATTTGGAAGAAAAATGATATCAGAAGCTTGATATTGAACCATGTCAAGTAAATCAAATTCCACCTCTATTAATTTGAATTCAAAGTTGTTGGAAACGGAGTCCATCCCATAGAGAAAGAGACTTGACATTAGTCAATAAAAGAGAACTCTACATATAAGATACTTTTTGAATGTAGAGCCCATTAATTATCTGATTAATTTGACAGATCCCATTTTATAAAGATGGTTCATTTGACTTATATGACAAAAATTTCTTAAACAATTCATTGAAACATTGGATATGCACTTCGATTATTTTCAATTTAGTCAGAATTATTTCATCAGTAAACATGATCATGACCAATTTAGATGACGATAGACCCATTTAATTCATTATTCAAAGTATCTTAGTTAATTAATTAATTGTTTAATACAATTAACTACATCATGAATCCATTATTCAAGTTAAATATGAGAATGATACATTAAGTTACACACTTGTATGCATCCGTATGCGAATTAATATTTGTTAGTGAATTAATATTAACATCATAATTCACGCAATAAAATAGAGTGCCTATTAATAATAATATGACAAACACTTGACAATTTAGATAATAAACATTAACTAAGTTTTGTAGGAGAAATAGTATTGATTCTCCGATGTGAGTGAACAATAAATAAGTATCATTTGATATGATATGTTGTAGATTGAATTGCTATTTAGTACCATTGGTAATAAGCACTAGTCTAGATGTCAATTGTATGACAATAAATTATTGATTCACTTAAATGCAATATCGCATGATTCATTTAACTAAATTCATTAAATGTGTCTAACTCGATTGATGCTTAACACTATTGATGTTAGATAGCATTATTCTTGATCGTATGCAAATAGTTACCCGCTTGTAAGTGCTTCTGATCATTAAACACAGCTTAAAATATAAAATTGAATCATAGTCCTCTTTAACTTGAATCTAGGCGTTTGCATGTGATTAATGGTATTAAACAATTACCATTTTTTGTTTAGTACTTGCATAAATTTCATAATCACATGCCTTTTGAGACAAACTGCAGAATTAGTCCTCAACCGATAATACTTATCTATACATGGTTCCCAACGCACCAAAAATAGGTGAAATAAATACTTCATTGTCACCCAGCTTCTCACACCGGCACATTACTAATTGTAATGTGTACTAAATATAATTTTATGTGGGATTGACAGGGAAAACAAATAACACTTTGTCATTCAACTCAAACAATTTTCAAAAGAAATAATTATTTATTTCTAAGACAGGACCAATTTTAGAGCTTATAATTTACTCAAACACGGAAACAGTACAAAACATCAATTTTAGAGAATAATCTCACATTACCTTATAATGACTCAAGTAGCTTATAGCGTTAAGCCATCCGGTAGGGTATAGGAACTAGTCTCTTAGATTTCGCACATAGGAGATCGAGACACAGCCCCAAGGACTCCGGTTGTGAACTTGCCGAATAGTGCAAGACTTTTCATTGGGTTTTTCGAGATGTATCAGAACTTTTTCGATTTATTTCGTATAATATAATATAATAAGTAGTGGACAAACAAAAAAAAAAAGAGAGGGAATTTTATTGATTAAATACAATGGAAGCTAAAGAAGGAGAGGCTCACCGATATTAGCTACCCAGAACCCAGAGCATAGCCTTAGACTGATTCTTCTATCCTTCGTGCCTGGATTGAGTCAGGAAATTATGTTAGATATTGATCGATGGTACTTCATTGTACGATATATAAAAGATTCATCTGTATAGATATCATCATCTGCGTTCGTAACGAGGGAGAGATAGAATGGAATTTGATTCTGAACCACGAGACTTATTTCTTTCAATCTCTATCTTTTTACCCATGAGTAAGTCATCTTGTTCATTGCGCAATTGAGGAAGCGCTCCTCTTTAGGAGGGCCCGAACCGACTTCAAATCGTCGATTTGCTAGCTTCCTTTTTTACGTCCCCATGTCGCCCTTTGTCCCTATTGCTTGTTAGTTAAGTAGGGAGACATCGACTCATCTCAATCTTTAAGGAAGAGATCGACGATCCCAAGTTCAAAAAAAAGCCCTCTGAAAAATGATTTTAGGGAGAATCAAACTCATTCGATCACTGATCCAATTTGAGTACCTCTACAAGATAGACCTCAACAGAAAACTGAAAACACTCTTCAACGCTTCTTGAACTTTGTTTAGGGTCTCGCGAATGAGACTCAGGCATAAGAAGTCGTGAATACAATTCCCTACGGATTATTAATCCAAATTGAATCCAAATTTCTACATAAGTTGCATATGAGAGAGAGAGAGAGAGAGAGAGAGAGAGAGAGAGAGAGAGTAAAATAACATAATATTTCCAAAATATTGATGAATATAAAAATTATGGTTCAGACAATAATATTCTACCAAAATATTGTTATAATATAAATGTTTGCTTCTTTGTGAACGTTAAAGTTATTTTCTCAAATTTTTTATATTTTTATAAAGTCATTATTTGAGAAGAACAATTCAATATTCTTTTAGAATATTTATTTGTGTAAATAAAAAAAAATTCATCCGAAACATTGATAAATAAAAATAACTAATTATTTTTTCTGAAATATTAATTTAAATTTATATTCATCCAAGAGAAATAATATAATATTTTAGGATGAATATTAGTATATAAAATTATGCTTCTTCAAGAGAAATGATATTTATAAAGTCATTATTTGAGAAGAACAATTCAATATTCTTTTAGAATATTTATTTGTGTAAATAAAAAAAAATTCATCCGAAACATTGATAAATAAAAATAACTAATTATTTTTTCTGAAATATTAATTTAAATTTATATTCATCCAAGAGAAATAATATAATATTTTAGGATGAATATTAGTATATAAAATTATGCTTCTTCAAGAGAAATGATATAATATTCTCATAAACTATTAATCTATAAAGTTCTATTCTTCATAAGACGATGCAATAGTGTTCTAGAATATTAACTTGTACAAAGTTGTGATTTTTCAAAAAGAACAAAACAATGTCCTTCAAGAATATAGATACTTAAAAATTTATGCTTCTTTATGTTCATAGTTAAATCAAAAGTTTTATAGATTTAAATATAATCTTTATTGATCATGATATACATTCGATATTTTACAAAATAAAGTAAAAATAATATTTGTAAAATATAAGTTTACTTGAATCTTAGGCTCAACCAATCTATAAAGCTTCCATCTTAAAGAGACTTCATATTTGACATATCTAGATAACTTCAAATATGAAGTTCATATATATTGAATGAGAAACATAGTGATATTTTGTACAACCTTATAATTTCGTACTTATAACTTGATAGAAAATTAGAATTGAATGGAGGGAATCAAAACTCTCTTGTATTTTTTATTGAACTAATGCCTCATATCTTTATATTATAATTAAAGTTCAATGTTCGTTCGAAAATAGTAATTAAATTACAACAAAAATTACATATCAAAATTAAATAATATCTTATGAGGCTATTGAAGGAAATATTGGGAAAAGTGAATAGTATAAATAAAAATAATTAGGAAATGAAACCCGAAATTGTTACACACAGTAATTGGTTATAATAATTATATATTTAGAAATAAAAGAAATAATTGAAATTAAAAGTAATAGATGAAACAAAAAAAATAAAATAACATATCACAAATAGCAAAAATTGATAAAATTGATTACTGACTTATAAAAGTAGAGAACAATGTTATATTTCTTTTGAAGAAACTATTTTGAAGAAATTATGTAAATGTATAAAAAAATAAAAAAAAAATAAAGTAATTATTTAATAAACAAATGTTAGCATGATTTTTAAAGTTTAATTTGTTAAAAGATGACCAATTCTATACAATTTTTACTTTTCTTTCAACAATCTATTGAGACGAATTCATTTTATTCCATTTAGAGAGGACTCAAACAATTCCAGGGCCTGGAAAAATTCGTGGTCTCATGATTTAGCAATTCAAGGAACTATTATCATCAATGAACAAACTAACTACAATTAATTTTAGAAAAGTTGTTCTTTTGTTGATCATGGTCTTTTAGTGTATCAGCCTCATTTGAGATGATTTAGAGCTCAAAAAAGTAATGATATGATGAATGTTATACTCAAAACTTTAAATAAATTAGGTTAATGTGATCTTTTAAATGTGTGATGGTGTATATGATGTAGTTATAAAATTGAAGGATATCTCTAGTATAGTCTCTAAAGATAATTATTTCATTAAATTGAACATTATGTATATTAATTATCTAAACATATATATTAAAAAGAGTACTACTACATATGAATAAAATGAGTAAATTTAAATAATTAAAATTTAAACTATGTAAAATGAACACTGTTGACGTCAAAATTAGCAATGTTAATCTTAAGCCAACTTTAAGAAAAAAAGGCGATTTATTGTTAAAAAAGACCACAAAATATGAGTTGTTATATGAATTCACTTGCCAATTACAAGAGTCCTATTCAACTATTTATACATAATTTCAGCCGAAATCACATCAAATCAATCAAATCAGCAACAGTACCGAACTCGGAAATCGGTCGCCGAATTTTCCTGTGATTGGTCGACGTGGTCGGTGGCCATGTGTCAATGTTTTCCCCAGGTAATGATGACATGCAAGAGGCTTGAGGATTAGGACTTAGGATTGGCTGTTTCGGGCGGCGATGATGTTACCTGCGGCAAGTGTATTTGATTAATAGGGTGATGTGATAGGGGGTAATCATGATATTTTTCTGAGATAACGACGGGATTTTCCGACCTGGGTGTAGGAACCGAACTCCCATTTGCCTGAGGTGGGGTTAGCGAACTGTTTTAAATTAGATCGGAGTTCGGTTGTCCACAATTATCCCCCAGGTCAGTTCTGTCGTAGGGGGCTGACCTCAGTGATGCTTTCTCTAAGAAATGCATTTATTGCTGCACTAAGTGTCATCTTTTGACGGGGATGAGTTGTACGGCATTTGTAAGTAGCTTCTTTAGCAAGCTTGGTTAAAACTATGTCGTTTTGGTCTCTCAGGCTTCTGAGCCGTTGATTTTTCCCCCCATTTCTAGATAAAGGGTTCAGATCATGCCCTCTCAGTTTTTCTTTCTTTAAATTCCTTTTAGCCAGTCTTTTCGCTGGTTTATTCTCTCTCAAATATTCGGGCAATCTCCTGAGTTCGTTTTCCCATTTTCGAGTGAGGTCCTTTTTCCAATTCATTTCCCAGGTATTCTTCTGTTCTTATTTTTCTTCTTTCTTTTAGTTTGTGCTTTGTTTCCTAGTTTATACATGAGTTCGGACGAGTCTAGAGTTCATTCCTGGGGCAACCAGTAGGAAGAGTCAGCCCTCCTTTCGACGAGTTCGTCCTCTAGTTGTAGGGAAGTTTTTACCCCTGTTCCTATTTCCATAATTAACCCAATCAACTTAGGACGTCCTATCATGGACTTTGGATGTGAGGGTTCCAAGGAAGAGGGTAGATCCAATAAGGATGTTGAGGAGAGTAATTCTGGAGAGTGGGGGTGAGTTTTTACAGGTCGATCGTAATAGAGGATATGTTAGCCAGCTGGCGAGCTAAATACGCTATCCCTAGTTCGGTAGTGATTATAATACCAAAACCATATGACCGGGCTAACACTCCTCCTGAGGGATGTGTTGCTCTGAACTCAGCTATCATTCATGCCGGCTTTAGACTTCCCTTTCCTAGGGCGATTCGTAAATTCCTTTCTTTCTGTGGCATAGCTCCCACACAGCTATGCCCTAACGGGTGGCGAACCTTAATCGCCGCCCTTTATTCTATGGGACCAAATGGGGAATCCCGAGCTTAGTGTCCAGCAGTTCAACTCTCTGTTTACTTTTAAGGAGGATGAGAAAAACTTGGGTTGGTGGTACACAAGCATTAGGCCCAAGACGAGAGGTTCTCTAGTGTTAGACACCCATTCCACAATTAAGAAATGGAAGGAAGAGTGGTTCTATGTATCAGGGGATTCATTCTGTCGAGGTGAATAGAGAAGATGTGGTCCCCAGGCTCTATCATTCTTTATGTAAGTGTTTTTGGGCTTTAGTCTTTTAGCAAGACATATGTTGACGTTGTACTGACCTCGATATTCTTCCTTTGTGCAGATTACAAGAAGGAGACGTTAACCAAATATACGCAGAGACGAGCTGATGTAATAAGATCGTTACCCAAAAGGCAAAGGTCCTGTAAGTTTGTGATCTCAGATCCGTACTTATTTCGAGCCGGCTTGGTACAAGTACAAGCTTCAAGTTCGACTCCTTCCAGTTCAGGTAATATTTTGACCCTCATTCGCGGTTGTGGTTTCTTTATATATATTTTATTGAGCTTTTCACTATTTTCTCATCTCATCAAGATGAGATGCGAGGCTACAAGACAGTGGCTACGGCCAAAAGAAAAAAAGAGAGATGTCCCAGAACGGTCGGAGATCCATTCTGAAGAGGTGGAGGAGGAGGTTCCACTGAAGAGGAATTGATCTGCGCCCCCGGTAGCACTGAGGATTCCTGAGGCTGTGCCTTTACCAAGCCCGTCTCCTACTCTGCCGTCGCCTTCTTTGCCATCCCCAGTTGCACCCTCTGTCGTCGGGACCAGCTCTGTGGACTCGCAAGAGAGGTGCCCAGATTTACAGAGGTCGAGCTTGGAGAGTTTGGTGGGACATCGACCAGAGATATTTCTTGATTATCTCCGAGCCCCTTCTCCTTCCAGGGAGGTGACTGCCGCGGTCAATTCACCATTGAGGGAGTCATCTAATTTGCTTACCCGAAGCTGGGGTGAAAGAGAGCAGGGCTATCTGAATGAGATGTCTATTAGTGAGGCCTTGGTCACTGCTAAGCTCCATGGTCACAGATGAAATTTATACATGATGGCAGTGGCGGACAAGGTATACTTCCTACTTTATGGTGTTTTTAATTTTATTTTTTTTGAGCAACTGTTTTATTGACTTACTTGATTTTTGATTTTTGAAAAATAGGTGAAGTCTGAGCTGGACAAGCTTATAGAGGCAAAGGATCAGGCCTTTAGTCTTTATAACAACACGGAGGCTGAAAAGGTCCAGTTTGCTCTGAAGGAGAAGAAGTATGAAGAGAAGCTGAATCAGATGGGGATCGAGCTGAACTCCAGGATCGACGTCGAGGAAAAACTGATGGGAGAGATCAAGGCCTTGAGAGCCTCAGAGGAAGAAGCCAGAGCTCCGGCTGAGGATGAGTGTGGCAAGGTCAGGGAAGCCATCCAGAAGTGCAAGAGGCCAACGAAAGGGCAAGGGAAGCCACCAGAAAGGCTGAAGAGGCTGAGGCCAAGGCTGATAGAGCGGTGAAGTCTTGGAAGGAGTCCCCCGAATTTGACGTCGTAGCCCAGGACGTCTATGTGGTAGCACTGGAGGAGCTGGTGGGGCACATTAGGAAGGAGAGGCCTGAGATTGACGTGGCCTTTCTAGATGAAGCGTTGAAGGGAATGAAAGAGGAGTTGCGGAAGTTGTCTGAGGCTGCTGGAGTCCGGATATTACTGGTTATCCAAGATGTTGAGGGTAGTACCCCAGCTTCCCAAGACCCCTAGGAGAAATCTCAACTTTAAACACTTAGCCCATTACACAATAGAGATAGAACATGAAAATAGAGATGAAATCCATTACAAAAAAGAGGGAGATAATGAAAAGATACAAATAATAGAAGAACCAGAATGTATTCTTGAAAAAAATGAAGGGTTTAAATCTTAAAACTTCCTTTGAAATCCCAAATATTGCTTTGTATTTCCTCATTCTTTCCCACTTTTCTTTTCCTTTCAAGCCTTGGGGTTTTTTTTTTTTTTTTTTTGTCTTGAAAACATTGTTTGGTATTTAGTTTTGTAATATGTTTTGGCTTATTATTGAACTTCGTTTTGATGTTTCATGGCATTTTGTTTGGAATGGATAACTGTTTATGCTCAGTATGATTTCTTTAGTAGCGATCTAGTTTATATGTGACAATACCTCACAAGCTTAGCTAAATTTGCATGAGTGTCATAGTAGCATGTAGAATTGCTTCAAATGAATTTTACCTAATTGTGTAGCTCTTGCTTTCCAAATGAGGCTTATGTGTTGGGCATTTTTACCAAGTGTCGTACCACATACGGCCTTAGCTCGGCCTACATATGGAGCAGGGTTTTGAGAATTCCTTAGGAGGAATTTCGTCTAAGTGTCGCAGTACATGCGATCTTAGATCGGCCTACGTAATTTCGTAGAATTCCTTAGGAGGAATTTCGTAGAATAAGGAATTCTATAGAATAACCTTAGATCGGTCTGTGTAAGAGGCAGGGCTTTGTTAGATTCCTTAGGAGGAATTTTCACTAAGGGTCGCAGCACGTACGACCTTAAATCGGCCTGCGTATAAAGCAAGGCTTTGTAAGATTTCTTAGGAGGAATTTTCACTACGGGTCGCAGCACGTACGACCTTAGATCGACCTGCGTATGGAGCAGGGCTTTGTAAGATCCCTCAAGAGAAATTTCCACTAAGGGTCGCAGCACGTACGACCTTAGATCGGCCTGCGTATAGAGAAGGGCTTTGTAAGATTCATCAGGAGGAATTTTCACTAAGAGTCATAGCACGTACAATCTTAGATCGACCTGTTTATGGAGTAAGGCTTTGTAAGATTCCTCAGGAGAAATTTCCACTAAGGGTCGCAGTACGTACGACCTTAGATCGGCCTACGTATGGAGCAGGACTTTTTAAGATTCCTTAGGAGGAATTTCCACTAAGGGTCGCAGCACATACGACCTTAGATCGGCGTGCGTATGGAGTAGGGCTTCGACAGAATGCAGAACAAAATGTTCAAAAATAAGAAGTCCCTTTTTATTGATGCGATTGACATTACAAGCAGGCTTTATGTGTCATGGACTTTTCCCGTTCACTAATAGTACTGTTTAAGGTGTTCAGCATTTCAAGGATGGGGTAAGGATCTACCCCCAAGTCTTCCAATTCGTATGCCCCTTTTAGTAGGACCTTCGTTATCAGATAGGGACCTTCCCAATTCATACTCAGGCATCCCCTGCCTACCTCTCTTGTGGGGAGGAATACCTTCCGTGAGACGAGGGATCCTACCTTGAATTCTCTTTGTCGCACTTTTTGATTATAATTCGTGGCATTCCACTATTTGTAAACGACATTTTTTAGTTCAGCATTGTTCCTTTTCTCCTCAGCTAGGTCGAGTTCCGTACGAAGAGCTATATGGTTCCTTTCTCCGTCGTAATCAGTTATGCACAGCGAGGAAATGCTGACTTCTAGCGGGATCACAACCCCTACGCTGAAAGCCAGTGAGAACGGGGTTTCCCCCGTGCTAGTCTTTGCAGTGCTACGATAAGACCATAGCACACTGGGAAGTTCTTCGACTCATCCTCCTTTAAACAAGTCGAGTTTTGCTTTCAATGTCTGCTTAATAATCTTGTTAATGGCTTCGACTTGGCCATTTGCCTGTGGATGGTTCGGCGTTGAGAAATGTTTCTTGATACCGAACTCTTCACAGAAATCTGAAATTTGTGCGTTGTCGAACTGTTTTCCATTGTCCGTAACAATGGAGTGAGGTATGCCGAACCTGCAAATGATTGATTTTCACAAAAAGTCGGTTGTTTTTTGTTCGGTGATTTTGGCAAGTGGCTCTGTCTCGGCCCATTTGGTGAAGTAATCTACTACGACGATGGCGAATTTTACACCTCTTTTTCCAATGGGCATAGGTCCAATTAGGTCGGTCCCCCATTTTGCAAAGGGCTAAGGTATTGTTACTGGGTTCAGTTCGTGTGGTGGAGTATTTATGATGGGAGCGAGGCGCTGGTACTTGTCGCATCTTTTGATAAATTCAAGGAAATTACGTCTTATTGCAGGTCAAAAGTATCCTTGTCGTACGATCTTGTGGGCTAATGAGAGCCCACCTGAATGGTTTCCACATATTCCTTCATGAATGTCTTGCAGAGCGTGCTGAGCTTCTTCGTTCAAACATTTTAACAAAGGTGTAGAATATCCTTGTTTGTATAGTACATCATACATGAGTGTGTACCTGGCCGACCTGATTCGAAGCTTTCTAGCCTTTGTAGAGCTTTCGGGACATTTCCCAATTTTTAGGTAGGCGATGATCTTGTCTTGCCAGGTTGGTTTGGGGTCTATCATCATAAGGACCGCTTCGGCCAGCTCGGTGGACGGTAGAGATATTTTTCCCACGAGGATGCTATCGAACTCTTCGATTCCCTCACTGGTATCTAGGCGGGCCAATGCGTCGATGTGACCATTCTGAGATCGGGGAATTTGTTTGACTTGGGCGATGTTAAACCTTTCAAATTATTTCCTTACAACTCGTACGTAGTTGTCCATTCTTTCTTCTTTCACCATATATACACCGTTGACCTGATTCACGATTAGTTGGGAGTCGCAGTGTATAATTAGATCGGAGATCCCTAACCCTGATGCCATCCTTGCTCCGGCAATGAGAGCTTCATACTCAGCCTCATTGTTCGAGGCTTTAAAGTTAAATGGCAAGGTTTCGCAGAATATGCGATGTTCAGGGCTGATTAATACGACGCCTACCCCAGATCGTTCTCTAGTGGATGAACCGTCAACATAAAGTTTCCATGGGGTTTCTTTCTATAGTTCCTCGATTGGGACGTTGCAAAACTCAGAGACAAAGTCGACGAGTGCTTGGCCCTTGATGGAGGAACGAGGCGTGTATTTGATGTCGAATTGTCCGAGCTCGACTTCCCATTTTACCATCCCACCTGAAGTGTCGGGTCTTTGTAGTATTTGCCTCAATGGAGAGTTGGTGAGGACCTCAATAGGGTGTTCCAAGAAATATGGCCTCAGTTTTCGCGCTGCCATCAACAGGGTGAATGCCAGTTTCTCTATAGGTGAATATTTGAGCTCAGCTTCGTGAAGCGCTTTGCTTACATAATAGACCGGTGTTGAACGTCCTTTTCTTCTCGGGTTAGAACGGCACTAATGGCATGCTCTGAAATAGATAAATAAAGCTTTGGGACCTCGCCTGCCTTAGGTTTTGAAAGCAACGAAGGCTGAGCTAGTTGTCTCTTTAGCTCATCAAAGGCGTCCTGGCATTCTTTGGTCCATTCGAACTTCTTTCCTCCTTGTAACGTGTCAAAGAAGGATTTGCAACGGTCTGTAGACTTGGAGACGAACCAGCTGAGGGCGGCAACCTTTCCGATTAGACTTTGTACCTCTCTGGGTTTGGTTGGAGGCTTCATTTGGATGATAGCTTGTACTTTTTCAGGATTTGCCTCAATTCCTCGGTTGTTTATAATGTAACCTAGGAACCTTCCAGAGCTGACCCCAAAAGCACATTTCCTTGGGTTCAACTTCATTTCATACTTCCTCAGTATATCAAATATCTCGATCAGGTGCTGACAGTGGTCCTTGGCCTTGATGCTTTTGACCAGTATATCATCAACATACACTTCAATTGTTTTTCCGATCTGCTGGGAAAACATGGAATTCACAAGTCGTTGGTAGGTGGTGCCAGCGTTTTTGAGACCAAATGGCATTACTCTATAGCAGTAAAGACATCGGTCGGTTACAAACAAGGTATGTTCTTGATCTGGGCTGTATATCGATATCTGGTTATATTCGCAATACATATCCATGAAGCTGAGTAGTTCGTGTCCAACAGTGGCGTCCACCATTTGATCTATTCTTGGCAAAGGAAAACTGTCTTTTGGCATGCTTTGTTGAGATTGGTGAAATCTATGCATACCCTCCAATCTCCGTTGTTTTTTTTTCACAAGGACCGGATATGTAACCCACTTCGGGTATTTCGTCTTACGGAGAAAACCATTGTGCAACAGTTTTTGTACTTCCTTGTTGAGTGCTTCATATCTTTCAGGGTTCAGAGGTCGTTGTTTTTGCTGCTTTTGCCGAACTGAAGGATCTACCTGTAATTTGTGATACCCATCCATTTAAGCGTGTTACTGAATAGGATGTTCAAAGCGCTTCCTGTATCCACCGAGACTTTGGGAATGGTTACCCCGGCCACGGGCAGCGAGATTACCAGAACTCCAAGGTAAGGATGTGGGTAAGGTAAGGATGTGGGTCTGCCTTCTTCTCGTCAAAGGACAGTTGCTCATCTGTGGCTTTTTTGAGGTTCTTCTCAATTAGGTCGATCTCTGAGAGATCCGCAATGATTGGTCTCTTCAATCTCGCTTCCCCGGCTTGCATGTTCATCCTGCCCCTTAGCATGTTGACTTGTGGCCTTGGCAGGTCGATATTGTAGGCCCTTGCAGCAGCTTGATCTCTTCGGATAATTCCTATCCCGTAAGGAGTGGGGAATTTCATGCAATAATGATAAATTGATGTGGCAGCTTTTAACTCGTGCAAAATGGGTTGTCCCAATATTGCATTATAATTGAATGACAAATCGACCACCACAAAATCTGCTAGGATCTTTCTTTGGCGACGAGCTTCGCCCAGCTCCACATTAAAGATGATCTGACCTCGGGCTTCAATAGGATCCCTAGAGAATCTCTGTAGTTTTCTTGGGTACGATTGGAGGTAGCGTTCCGATATTTCCAATTGCCTCAAAGTTCGTCAGTATAGTATGTTAACCGAACTTCCATTGTCTACCAAAGTGGGGTGGACTTTTACTCCGACAACCGTCATTGTAACTACTAGGGCGTCACTCTGGTCTTGAAGGATTCCTTCAGAATCTTCTTTCGTGAACCAAAACCATCCAGGGTCTATATCGATCTGAGGAGTTTGATTCCAGTAGTTCGGCGTGTTCTTGTACTTTGGGCTTGTCTTCGTTTCGCCCTTCTGGATCCCTTAATATACTGATTTCCTCCCACTATCATTTTGATTTCGACATGTGGGGGTGGATTACGGTTAGGGACTACCTGCTGAACTCATGTGGGTGGCCCTTGCAGCAGCGGCTGCTGCGTCGTAGGTCGATCTACTTCTTTTGGCTTGGCAACAAACTCCTGTAACCGACCTCTTCAAATTAAGGACTCAACTTCCTCTTTTAAGTCTCGATAGTTATCAGTGTTATGGCCCACCATCCTATGATATCGACAGTATCATCCCTGATATTGTCCTGTATGTCCGTCCTTTAGGATCATAGGTCTGCAAAATGCCTCTTTTGCATTGGCTTGCGTGAATACCTCTTCCAAGGAGGCTTTGAATGGGTGGTACTCCCGAAATTTATATGCCTGAGCCCTAGGATGTTCTCTTTCTCTCCTGTCCTTCTTTCTTTTAGGCTAGGGACTGCAACTTGGTTTTTTCTCCTTCACCGTATTGCTAAGGTCGGTTTCGCATTTAGCTTCCTCTTGGTCAGAGGTAGCTTCTTCAGCACTTATGTATTTCTCAGCTCGGTTCAAGAACTCGTGATAAGTCCTTGGACCGTCCTCGTGTACTAACCACCAAAATCTCATTCTGGGCCTTAGTCCTGCTAATACGGCCATGAATGCCTCATTATCAGATATTTTTTCCACTTCCAAGGATTGCTTATTGAACCTGCTCAGATAGCTTTTGAGGGATTCACTTCTTCCCTGCTTGATGCTCACTAGTCGTTCTTTGGGCGTGGTTCTGGCCTTGGAGCCCATGAGCTGGGCCAAAAATGTCGTGGCCAGATTATTCCAATTCTTTACCGACCTCTCCTGCAGTCTCCTAAACCATCTCTGAGCTCTGTCTCCCATAGTCAGGGGGAATGCCTGACACATGATTTCATTGCTTGGCCCCTGTATTTCCATCCGCGAGGTGTATTTGTCATGGTGGCTGAGAGGATCACCATCCCCTTCGTATGAGGCTATCGGGGGGATTTTCAATTTTTCAGGTAAGGTTCCATAAGGACATCCTCAGTGAAGGGGGAATGTCGTTTGGTTTGATAATCTTCAGTGCCACCTTTGTTTTTAGTCTCCAGGTCGGCGATGCATTTTTTAAGCGCGCTTAGTTCGGGTTCTATTTGTTCCAAAGGACGTTTCAGGTCGGTTTGTCCTTGCATAGGAGTCAGCGAGTGCTCGGTCCCCAATCTATCGAACTCACTTGCAGTCCTCCTCGCCTCAGGTTTCTTACTTCTAACCTCATCAGTTCGGCTTCTTGAGGATTCTTCTCTTGAAAAGTGGAGAGTCCTCCTAGTGGGGGGATGCCTTGCCTTTGTCCTTACAGAGGATTTCACCTCGGTATCTAGTGGGGACGAGTGGGCTTGACTCCTTTCCAATCGTCCCACTACGTTTGTCAATTTTTCCAGGGCTTCCCTCATGGCGGTCATTTGAGGGTCCTGCCGTTGTGGAGAACTTGGTGGTGTATTCGTTTCATGAGGG